>NC_072831.1:11241313-11544924 GCF_027744805.1 Dunckerocampus dactyliophorus
AAAAAGAGGGAAGCTGATGTCATGGCAACGCCCCAATGAATGCTTTGCTCAGATGCAATGCCTTATGGGAAAAGTTTAAAATGTTGAGGGTTTTTTTTTTATTTTAAAGTCATATTGGGACCTGTTTGTATATTTGTATATCCTAGCTGGTGGTGGTGTTCTTATATTTATTGGTTGAAAAAGGTGTCATTCGGAGCCAAGGAGGGATAGCACCTCTAACCTAACATGCACGTTCTTGGACGGCGAGAGAAAACAGGAATACCAGGAGAAAACTCACATAACCACAGGGAGAACATGCAATGTAACCCGCCTGGTTCAGCCAGCCCTGTGTTCATTTCCGGCTTGAACCAGGGTACACAGATAGATTTAAATACACCTCACGGTGATACTTACACACGTCATCAGTGATAAACCCCGTCGTAGGGTGTTTCGGGTCTTTAATCATCAGACACTCTCGCCCGGGCGACCCAACCCGGGTTGATCAGACCCCGGCTTGTGTCCAAGTAGCGCACCACGGATCCCCCCAACGGATCCACAGCCACCGGGAGGCCTTTCTGCGGCCTCAAGGATGTTCTTGGTGGCTTTCTTTGACTGCAGTCCTCTAACTCCAAGGAGTTTGGACACTCGCTGTAGTGAGTGGCCTGCAAAAACCTCTGCAACCGATTTTGACTGGTTCACACTAGTAGTACTGAACAATAAGAAGCAAGGCAATAACAATAACAATAAGAGCAAAAACCTCTGCAACCGATTTTGACTGGTTCACACTAGTAGTACTGAACAATAAGAAGCAAGGCATTTGCAAACCTTCAGAGTAGGAGTTATGTAAAGCTCTTGTTGGGTCAGATTAGGATCTTGGGATGTGGTGACAACAGCTGCCCAAGGGGGAGGGGCCAAGGTGATTTTTTTTTTTTCATGGGGCCCGTGGCACACCTGATCACACTACACACTACAATACCTCACCACTTTCATGTACTTTTACTATTTTAAATGAAACAAAACTAGTGAACTTGTCTTTGAGTTGTGTTTTTTTTAGGTAATATCAGACGAGTAGCAACGAGCGGCACTAATGTTGTGTTTATTTATGTATTTTTTTTATCGGTTTCCCCCCACATTCCAAAAACATGCATGTTAGGTTAATTGGTGACTCTAAATTGTCCATAGGTATGAATGTGAGTGTGAATGGTTGGTTGTCTTGCGATTGGCTGGCGACCAGTCCAGGGTGGACCCCGCCTCTCGCCTGAAGTCAAATGAAACAGGCTCCGGCATACTCGCGACCCTAGTGAGGATAAGCGGCATAGAAAATGGATGGAAGGATGGAAAAAAGTTACTCTAAATCCGAACAAATCAAAGGTCAAAAGGATTGTGTTTGACATTGGAGGTTTTATTGTATTTGAGTGGTACCAATTTTCTATGATTGTTCTTTTGTGCTACCTCTTATGCAAACAGCCCCTGTTATCGTTATACAATAGAGGGCGCATACTTTGCAGAAAATGACCAAAAGCCATCTAGAGATTGCTTTGTAACCTAATGTCCCTCTGGGAATCTGTACTATTGTACCGCTATTAAAAGTAATGCATTGCAGAGAAATGCCCAAACATAAGCAAAGTGATTTACTCCTCTGAATTAATTATGCATGCAAAAGAGGCAAGCTCCCAGTCTGCTCCAGAGAGATAGTCAAATCTCCTGGGATCAAACAGGCGGGTGTAGCTGCTGTGCATCCCATACTTGTTTGCCTTTCTTTTCTCCAGCTGACGGTTGCTTGTCTGTCTGACTTCACAGACATTCCTTCCCATGACAGCACAGGTGGTAAGTCCTGTATGGGAGTGCATGAGGAAGTGTATGCAGTACTGCTTTTTTCAAATTACGGCTGGAGTCAGTAAGCATCAGAGTGCTTAACACTATTACAGTGTGACAAGGCTCTCATAACATTAACCATTCACAACGTTGAGCCAATTAGGAGGACTCGTTAGGAGGAGACAACTAACCTTGGTTACATCCCTTTTATGTTTAGCCTATGAGATGACGCCCTCCCGACCCCACCTGGCCCTGTTCACCTGCCTATTCCTGATGATGTCCTTCCTGGGCGTGGCCATGTATTGCATAGACCGGCGGCGTCCACAGCGAGCCTGCGAGGAGCTGGAGGCCGCTCTGGCTGTCTATGTGCTGCACATGAAGCAACTTGTGTGGGGCTGTTGGATATGGCTGACCATGCAGTGATGGAGACAACCCACAAGGGTGATGTTGGACCACTTTTACAGTGATACATGTAGCTCTCATGACTCACGTCGATATGCAGGGGCGGCGTATTTACAACAATTCCAAGGTAATTCTTAAAAAATAAAAAAATAAAAGGTGGGGGGGGGGCAATGTGTTTGTTTTTTTTAGTTCATTGGGCCCAGAATTCCTGGCGGCATCCCTGCCCACCTGCAGACCACAGTGATGGGCATGCCACTACTTATACTGTTCAATCTTCTTAAGTAGTTCTGACATTTTTGCACAGTTGCACTCACGTATCACTTGCTTGACACATTTGATTCATTATCTCCCTCTCCTCTATGTATTGTCTGTGACTGACATTGAATGCAAATATTTATTTTTATAGTACAGGATTTGTGACATTAAACCGGATGTGTACGTGCAGTACACTAGGAAGATCATAATATTCAGCTTTGGTCGAACGTCAGTTTGATACATTTGCACAATGTAATAGAAGAGCTGTATAAAAATGTTTTTTATTGACTGTCAGAGAATTTGGCAGGTAAAAATATTAGAAATACTCTCAATAATAAATGTATTGATAAATGAATACATATCTTACAGTGTCAATCAAAACTGTGCATCATTATGTTTGCAAAGGCTTAGATTGAGCAGATGTACTGTAATTCATGTGGCTGACAAGTGTATTTGGCAGTTGGTACACATGCCAAACGAGGCGGCTGTGGATTCCATTGGCTGGCGTTTTGTCACATTACAGAACTGGTTGACACCTCCTGAAAAGCTGTTAATGTTTCTGATTTTTGAGATGATCTGTTACATTTCTTTCTAAAAGCAGTAATCGGCTTCCATTGTGCATATACGTGCATGATAATCAAGTCATTTTGAGGCCAAACAAACAACAAACGGAACCAGTTGCAATGTGATTCCCTTTTATCGAAGCATAATTTCAAGCATGACATAAACATCTTTATGAGGGCACATCACACACACTGTGTACCTCCCATTATGAGCAATAACACACACGTACTCTAATTAGAGCTTCAGGTTATGGGAGTCAGCCTCGGAACTCAGTGGAAAGGGAAGGTTTTTAATGTCAAAGCAATACATAATACTTTGTAAAAAGATGTGTTGTAGCACATTTAGCTTAGCTGCATTTCACGTATGGCCACTTTGAAAGAAGTGCCTTTAAGGAAGCTTTTCTTGTTTTGTTTTTTTTTATGATTTCGATTGTTTTGAATAAAACTGTTAACAAGTAGGAAGAGACTTGACCTCTGATGACTTTTCCACATCTTTTATGGTATACACTATAAGTATTTAAAGTGAAATACAGTCTATACATATATATCAGGGCTGTCAAATGATTCCAAATTTTAATCAAATTAGTTTACAAAATTAATCATGATTAATCAGCATTTGCAACTATGTGTGAAAGATTCCCTTTTTACTGTATTTTTTTTTAACAAAAAAAGATAAATGACAGGACAGCGGGTTGACATGGTGCGCATGCGTTAATTACACAAAAAATTTTAATGTGATTAATTGAATAAATTAGTTATCGCCATTAATGTGCTATTTTTGACAGCCCTAATATATTTATAAGCCTGAGGTACTATGAGATACAAGTTGCTAATAGTAGATTGTGGCTGGCTGCAGAAGCACAGTGAATATTTGTTTATAGTCTGGGTACACAAAAGCACATGTTGTTTTATTAGGTATGCTGCAGCATGCAGGGTGAAGAAGAAAAGTCTACCCTCGGAATACATTTATTGGTGTATAAAAACAAGATTTATATATGGTCCCCTCACATCTAAAAAACACCTTATTATTTTTAGCTCGTCATGCATTTGGTCTCATGCATAAGGTTCACAAACACACGATCCAACAAAGCGTCCAAGCCGATAACACGGCCTTTCTGAACAGCAGGGAGTTGTTGGCATTAAAGAGCTTTAATGGGTGAATGAACAACTATTGGTGTTTTTTGAGGGGAAATCAATCGGCAATGGAGAACAAAGTTAAAGCCTTCACTTGGACTCTATCTGTGCACAACGGGAGCAGAAGCCAATTGATTTTGATTGTCTACAGAGGGAAACGGTGCTGTTTCTCATGGCAGGCAAGAAGACGGTGTGGTGCATGTGTGAGTATGCGTGTATGTGTGCATCCTTTGCTTTCTAGATGAGGCCGGTTTTGAGGTCAGAGCCGTGACGAGACGAAGAGCGTCCCAGCAGCAGGTCCTTTTCGTGGATGAGACTGTCCAGCAGGTCTTCTTGCCTGTAGTTGTGGTAGACCTTGAGGAAGGCCAGCACAGCGATCCCCAGCCAGGTGAGCCATGCAGCCCACAAGCCAAACTGTAAGAGGAACAAAATAGAAATTAGAAGTGTCTGTAATTATAAGTGACTCTTTTATGATGATGACCCACCTGAGCTATAGCAAACTGGTCATAGAAAGCGGAATTGTTCACACCCAGCTCTAGATCAGTGTCCTGCAGGTCCTCGCAACTACATAAAACAATACACAAAAGGATGATAACATTTTTTTAACCAAGAATGGCACTAAGGAGAGCACAGATAACCTTAACATGTTTAGTTTAGTTTAAATGTTCCACTCCAGTCCTGAAGGTGGCAGTAACCTGCGTAAAAGATGGGTGACAACCACCACACACGGTTAGCTTGTTTCATGACAGCTCCTACTACACAATTTGGCAGGGAAGTAATAGCAAAAAGTGAAAGGAAATGCCACTTTTCCATGGCTTAGAACCAGCCCGGCTCTGTTTGCCTCAGTGTAGGGCAGTCACTTCAAGATAGTACAGTGACAAACTGAAAACAACGCTCCAATTAATATCCAATGAATCCATTCCAGACACTCCGAGACTGTTAACACAAAACACATTTAATAGACAATAATTATAGTTTTACATGCAGAAAGTGATGCAAAAATAATTAGAAAATGTCAAATGAATGGACAACTGAACATTTAACATTTTATCTAGTTTTGTTGGAAAAAACCCACAAAACCATCAATAAACAAAATAATAAACACATGATTCTGCTGCAACTGCCATTTATAAAATTGTAAAAATCAAACACAATATCAACTACCTTGCCGTTTAATATAAACAATTAAAAAAACAACAACCGCTGGCAGCAGTGACGCTGCGGAAGTGCGCCGGCGAGGTGGGGATGTGTGCTGTGTTTGACTCTGGACGCCACAAACATGCTACAGTAAGTTTGAATGCTTATGTGTTGTTGTTCCAACCAGAAATGAGTGTTATGGATGTAAAATGACACCTGAAATGAAACCTGTCACCCTCAATGCACCACCGGGTCGACTGTTACGCAGGAACCGGGCTACATGTGTATGCAATGCAGCCAATGACGGCGCCACTCCCGTCACATTTACATACCTCTGAAATGACTACAGTCTTCTCTTTAAGCTGTAAAATTCGGAGGTCTCCCACCCTGGTCTCGGTACGGTCCATCGCCTTTCTCTTTTGTGCGGTCCAAGTGTTTGTTATGTTGTGTATTTCTCTACAACTCTGATATAAACAACCTAAAATGGCTCCCGCGGCCCACAATGCATGGCGCGATCACGTGCAAGTATCATGAGATTTCGTCGTAAACAAACCGGACGGTATTTTGGACACTAAACTAGCGGGCGAACGCAAGCCAAGGCAAAAAAAAAAAATCTGTTTTATCTCAACACCATCTCAACAACGAACCATCTGATCGAAACCTCATCTCTAATTTTGCATTATATTTGTGCTTGGTAATGAAAAAGAAGAAGTTGTGCGTCGTTTTCTCACCTGCTGGGCATGTTGCCTCCCTCTGTGATGGAGTCGCACCACAGGTTGAAGCCCACACTGACCATGGTGCTGGACAGGAAGACGGTGAAGACCACCAGGGAGCTGATCAGCAGGTTGAGGAAGGCATTGAAGATGGAGCTGCAGAAACAATGGCGGGAATGATTCTTAGGAAATCCATTCGATAATATAATACAGTGGTGCCTTGGTTAACATCATTAATCCGTTCCAAAAGGTCCGTCTCAAACTAAAACGGGCTCTAACCAAAGCAAATTTTCCCATAGAAAATAATGTAAATCCAAAAACACACAAAAAACGTTAACACAAAACACATTTTATAGACAATAATTACAGTTTTACATGCACAAAATGATGCAAAAATAATTACAAATGAATGGACAACTGAACACTTAACATGACTTTTACCTAGTTTTGTTGGAAACCCCCCCCCAAAAAAACCCCATCAATTAACAAAAATAAAAAATAAACATATTATTCTGCTGCAATCACAGTTTGCAAAAATGTAAAAAATATATCCAACTAAATATCAACGTACTAGAACCAATTAATGTACCTTAATAAAACGCTGCCGGCAGTGATGTTGCGGAAGTGCGCCGGGTTGACAGACTGTCACGCGGGAACCAGAGAGGTGTATGCATGTACTGTATGTGTGTGTGCACCGCAGCTGATGACAACACCCGCCTCTGAGCCATACCTCTGAAATGACGACGGTCTCCTCTTTAAGCTGTAAAATTCGTAGTACTTGCATCCTTGTCTCGGTACAATCCATCAATTTTCTCTTTTGTGCGGTCCATGCATTTTGTTACGTTGTGTATCTCTCTCTAGCCCAGCAAATCTCATATAGACAAACGGCACGTGATCCAAGATTGTGGCGTCAACAAACCGGACGGTATTTTGGACGGTAAACTAGCGGGCGAATGCAAGCCAAGGCAAAATTTTAGCAAAAATTTTGGATGTAGGCCTGTCACAATAATCAATAAATCAATTAACCACACGATAAATAAAAACAAACCCGATAATTTTGACGGCGTTGATATATTGACATGTGCGTGCGTGTTTGATTTCCTCCTCTCTCTCCACCACACAGGTCATCAGGACGAAGGAACGTTTGCTTAGGGAAGTATTTTCCCGTATTTTCCTTTCTTGCCCAAAGTCAGCTGGGATAGGCTCCAGCATACCCCCACGACCCTAAAGGATGGAAAGATGGATAATTTATCATGTTGTTTGTGTCATTGATTTTATTTAAAAGCTCTTGACATTCCAATTACAATATGAAATATTATTGAGAAATTAAATTGTATTGCTTTAATATATTATTATATATTATTATTATTATTATTAGTAGTAGTATTATTATGCCATATTATCTATATTATTATTATTATTATTATTTTTATTATTATTATTATTATTGTTATGCCATATATTAGTATATTATTATTATTATTATTATATTATTATTATTATTGTTATTATTATATTATTATTATTATTATTATTATTATGCCATATATTATTGTTACATTCATGAAAAATGGTCTCAAAATAATGTTGACAATATTATTGTTTATCGTCAATAATTTTTAGGACAATTATCCTCCAGCATCGTGACAAACCTGTTTGGATGTTAACCAAAAAATGTGCTAATTGGGTTGTACATTAACCAAGGTACCACTGTATTACTGTATAATATAATACATATTTTTCAATATATATATTTTAAAGTGATTATGTGCAAACAATGGCATTGTCATGGCATCCCTGAAATATTCAGCTTGCAAAGATCCAACTAGATTGTTCTGGTGTACCCATATGATGTACCGACCCATATTCTCACAGCCTCTAAGGGGCATCTGCATGATATGTTGAAATTGCTATGATGTGCTGTGATGTAGTGATTAGCATTACAGCTTTAAGTGAGTGAAATAGAGCTAGGCCTGTCATATAACACTATGTCATACTGACGCGTTGATGATTAGGTTTAAGGCAGCCCCTAACTGTCGTTCCTCCGTCTTCTGAGCATGACTGCCATTCTTATACTGTATGTGTCTGATGGTGGGAGCAGCTTGCAGTCAGGGCGTTGCAGGGGCATTAAAATCTTAACATTGAATGGTTCACTACTCACTCGTCGTGTCCTTTGCACAGGAAGAAGAGCAGCCTCCAAGCCTGCACTGCGGACAAGATGAGGGAGGCTATCCCGACAAAAGTGATGAAGCTGCAGGACGACTCGGGTCCCCACTCCTCCACGATGAATCGCTGCTTCGACACGGTGATGTTCTCATTCTGCCACATCCCACGCGTGAACAGCAGACATTTCCCCCCAAAATCCTCCGTGTTTTCGGACAGCGGCACCACGGCGATGAAACCGAACACAAAGGACAAAAAATAGAGAATGCATTGGGCGAAAATTAAATTGTCGAGGGCCATTTTTTCCCTCCTCCGTGCAGGGTCCTGGAGAGACCGCGCATGCACAGTGTGGAGACAGGCGCAGCATCCACTGTTGCCAATTCCTCAGTAAGAAAAGTAGCTATTGGCTGTTCTAGAAGTCGCTCATCACCTCATCACTATCACCATCACCTCATACAAATAAAATCATTTTAATTAGGGCTGTCAAAGTTAACATGTTAATGAGGCATAAACGGAAGTTTTCTGTAACAGCACTATTTTTTTACGTGATTAACATGCGCACGTCCTGTTTGACCCTCTTCCCACACCGTAGTTTGAGGAAGTAGCTGTGAAAAGTTTATTCTGATTTATTATATTCAAATTAGCTTCAAAGCCCTGGCAGATGGCTCTCGCAACAAAGCCAAAGTTATTTGTATCTACTGTCGCTGCGATTTGAATTGTCACTAAGTTGACCTGCCAGAGAGAAAGGACCTGCGAGAAGTTACTGAAGCACTGCCGGTATTTTTTTTCTTGTAATTCATGCAGCGGTATCTTGGCATAGGAGTGTACCAACTAACGAGTGTTTTTTTAAGATGCGAGACATTTCTAGACTGATGTTTTTGCGTTGAACTGCTAGCTAAAATTTGGGTACGAGCTGCTAGTTAACGGCAGGCATAGCCGAGGACAGCTGTTTGGGGCTTATGTCAATGTCATCATAGCTGAAGATCTAGCAGTGCTAGCATTAGCTGACTAGCTAGTCACCAGGAAAGATCGTCAGTAAAACATACGTACTTTATAGGAATCTAACAAATATGCACACTGGCACTCAATAAGGTCGGCAAATCTTACCTTTATGCATTTCCACATAGTATCAACATTTGGGACCAAATATGAGGTGAAAGAAAAATGGTAAAAATACAGTATAGTTTGTCTGTACAGCGTGGGACAAAGTTACATGGTGCATTCAAGGACCGTCAAGCAAAATGCGACAAGAGGGGGGGGAGGGGGGGGGGTCTGAATGTATATTGGTTTTTTAAATAAAATAATGTCCCATGTTCCCAAAATTGACACCCCTTTACATAAAATTTGATGTAGTTATTGTAGTTGCGTATGAAATCGTTCACCACAAAAGAGATTTACACCCCTACTTATTATTAGGGATGTCCGATAATATCGGCTCAACAATATTATCGGCCCCATTTTAGCATTAAAATGTGATATTGGTAGATATTGGTATTGGGTTTCTTCCCTGCAATAAAAATGGATTTAAAATAAATGCTGTATAGATTTTAGATTTTAATGTTGACATGGCCAGGATGACACCACAGTTTGTTCACATACAGTGCAAGCCCACCTCCTTTGCGGGTGAGGTGTTCCTGGCATGCCCACCCGGACAGAGACCTAGGACACGCTGGAGGGGTTATGTCTCACAGCTCGCCTGGGAATGTCTCGGTGTCCTTCCGGTAGAGCTGGAGGAGGAGGCCGGGGACCGTGAGTCTGGGCTTTCCTTCTTAGACTGCTGCCCTCGCAACTCGGACCTGGACAAGCGGAGGAAAATGGATGGATGGATGGATGGATGGATGGATGGATGGATGGGTAGATAGCACTTTGATGTTTAGCACTTCAGCAACTCTCTATTTAAGCAAGAGATGTTCTCATACTATTACAGGTTATCCACTTATGTTGCAAACATGTAGCTGTTAGCATGCTAGCTAACAGCATTGTTAGCTTCATTGTCATAGTACGCAGTACATACTGTAGTACACAGGGGAATTATTTTGAAAGGCAAACCCCAAAAGCCACCAATTTGGTCTCAAATGCTGGGTCAAAGGTTAGCAACAGGTAAGAGGCCTGTTTAAAATGTATGGCAATTTTTCCGGTTATTATTATTACCTTTACATTGAACTTATTATTTGTGATTCACTAACAAAGTCAAATTTCGTGATGTGTATGCAATGTTACTATCCATCCATCCATCCATCCATCCATCCATCCATCTTCTATGCCACTTCTCATTAGGGTTGCGGGGTTACGCTGGAGCCTATCACAGCTGATTCCGGGCGACAGGCGGGGTACACCCTGGACTGGTTGCCAGCCAATCACAGGGCACATATAGACAATCAATCATTCACACTCACATTCATACCTATGGACAATTTAGAGTCTCCAATTAAGCTAACATGCATGTTTTTGGAATGTGGGAGGAAACCGGAGCACCCGGAGAAAACCCACACACGCACGGAGAGAACATGCAGTGTTACTATATAAGAAGAAATGTAACCGATTAGGACCAGCACACATGACCAATAATGACCTTTATATAAATACACAACCGTACACACACACACACACACACACACACACTAATGAATTGTTTGATACAAAAAAAATCTGCTCCGCTTCACCAAGGCTGTCTGGATCACTAAGTCCTGCTCACAGCGCCATCTACTGGACAAGTGCATCATGTCTTCTCTTTCTTGCTTGATGTACTGTGCAGCTTTTGTCAGTTGAAGCTGCTGAAAGAGAGAGAAAGAGGGAGAGAGAGAAAGAGGGAGAGAGAGATGGTGTGGGACTAAATAATTCAAGGACTGATTAGAAATGTTTGAAAGATGTATCGAACTCGGAAAGATGCTGATGTGAGGAGCGTCAACACCGACTAACTAATAAGAGACTAATTTGACAAATCAGACAAAATGAATAGTGCAGTTTCCTGGAAAGTCTCCAAGGCTCGTGGTGACAAGTAATTTATATGAGAGTTGTGCACACACTAGACACTTATTTGTATCCATCTTGCAAACTGCACAATTTTGCATCCACTCTGCACGTGATTTATGTGCAACTTGGCGCTGCTCCTCACTTTTCCACGGCGGTATCAGACGAGCTTTGTCATTGTACACTGCAGCACTATAAAGCAGATTTCATTTGTCGCCTTAGCTTCGTTATTGTTATGTATATTTTATGATGCCCGTGCATTACTGCTGGCTGTTTTTTCTTATCATTGGTTGCATGACAAATTGCCCAGATTTCCTGCTATGAATCACTTGTACATCAGCGTACTCAGTAAAGATATATTTTCTAAAAAGACAAAAGCACAAAATATAATCGTAATAATAATGTGGTGTGGTGTTGGCACTCGCTACCCATGTAGAGATTGTCTGCTAGAGTTACCTGCAAGGTCACAGAGAACCTGTGTATTCCCCAGTAAAC
Organism: Dunckerocampus dactyliophorus; assembly: GCF_027744805.1. Taxonomy (NCBI): domain Eukaryota; kingdom Metazoa; phylum Chordata; class Actinopteri; order Syngnathiformes; family Syngnathidae; genus Dunckerocampus; species Dunckerocampus dactyliophorus. Next base: position 11,252,940 of record NC_072831.1, read on the forward strand.
AAAAAGGAGACTGCAGGCACACCCACACACGGACAGCACCAAAGCTACACGTTTAAATAAAACAACATGTGTGGGCTCATGAACTCAGCACCCAGGGGACACCCACAGCAAAAGTGTGTCAGGCTGAAATATGTGTTAAGTTATTCACCCGCCTCCCCTGGAACAGACCAGAGAGGTAGAGGAGGAAGGAGGAGGATGCTAACCCAAATGTAGTCCCGGGATTCAGACACGGGGCGTGCTGGGCAGCAGAAAGCAATAGAAGCTCATGCATTTTTCATGAGATGCAATGGCGGCAAAGCAAACGTGCTTTATCAAGCACACTGAAGAATCTTAAGTGCGCTTTCAAGGACACCACGTTAAGACTTTAAATTGGCCGCCATTCATCCTTGCATGTAACCACACACAGTCTCACCCCAAATGATTTTGTGTTGGGTGTTAATAATAATTTACACATGATCAGAAATATATAGAATAGAAAAAACGTCTTTAAAGTGTGTGTGTGTGTGCCTTTGTCATCACAATGTGATGTGATTGTGAACAATTAAGACTATCAGCTTTCATTTACGAAGTTTCACAGAAAAATGCATTTTTCACCAGCGAGTAATTGAAACACCCATAAAAATGTCAATACGAGGCTTGCTCCTCCCCCTCCGAACCCTCCTGCTAGCTTGATGTTGACGTTCTCCATTTTGAAATAAACATTTGCAATAAATGTGACTTGTAGTTATTAGATTAGATTCCGCTCCATAACCCTCCCTGTCTGTCCTCAATATGCCTCACAGACTTATTAAACACATTCAAGTATAGAATGTATAATCGGTGCTCACCACTCATGAATGATCACGTAAGATCATCAATGAACAGATGCGGACTAAAAGTTGCGGTTTCACTTCTCCATCTCACAGCAAATACTGTATGGTGCGTTCAAGGACTGCAGAAAAAAGTGCGAAATCTCAGTGGAGCATAAAGTCGTAAACATGTACGTTTTAACAGTGGTACATGTATGCTGTACATTTCACCTGTATTTTTCTTTTTCAAAGAGCTTAGTTTTCTTCATTTTTGCTTTCTTTTTCCTGCACTCCAAATCACTAATCAAGTCAACAAAAATAATTTGTGATATATAATTTCTGAAATAACAGCCTCTCTCTTGCTTCCAATGAGTGGAACAGGAGAGACATATTAGACTATGACATCAAAAAGCCTCCCTTGTTTTGGAATCGGGACAGATGAAACTGAAAGGTAGACTTGTATCGGAAGGATGAGAAGAGAAAAGGATGGAGCGACTGATGATCATGTGCCAAACATGGTGGAGGCAGTGCTACGGTATGGACATGTACGGTGTGTCAAAGCATTGTGCCCTTCGCCGTGAAACATTCACACCCGAACAAAAGCAAGCAGCATCCGCACAGACACAATTACATCCTCATATCCTGTGCAGTGATGTGAGGGATCTGATGAAATATCCTGTTTCCATTAATCTTTCCCCGAGGGGTGCAGGAAACTGGGAGCACTGGGCCAGCCGCTGATTAAATGCTCCTAATAAAAGCCATTCATCTCCTCTTGTTGAAACCACAATGTCTAAACACGTGCAATTAGGAAACACAACACTAACCTGTTGGTGTGTGCAAATGTTGCCCATTCAGGAAGTACAGTACTCCATTTTGTGGTGTGTTCGGATAGATAAGCAGACAGATAGACATAGTCCAAAAAACTGTGGTACACACATCCAGTACACAGACCCAACGTATAATGATCATACATGAACACGGTCTAATTAGGTTTCACCTGCCAAACACCATATGGACCTAAATCCTGGACTAAATGATGAGGTGACGCCATGGTGGTGAAACAATTATCCCATAAAACATGGCTAAAACAATTAACCGCTCATATTCTGCTAATTATATTACACTGTCTAACCGTGCTTTGCTCTGATCAAGGATCTGTTCGCAGAACGGTGACGTCAAGGAACAGACGATATTGAAATACTGCATTTACTGTATTTAGAAAATGACATCATCGCAGGGATTGATTTTTATGCAGGAGGACAGGAGAAGAGACAAGGGGGGGATGGGGCTGTGGTGGTAAAGAGGGCACCTGCTGGCTTGTGATGAAGCAAAATCCTCAAGAGACCAACATGAGCTCATCCAAGAGGCTGTCAGGCTTCTGGACTAGAACAAGAGCGTCCCCTAAAGACCACCGATGGCTATAGGCGGTGGATGAATGGGTTACTACATGTTCCCCCGTCAGCAAATTGCAATGCTGTGACAATTTCTACAAAATATTTCATTCATTTTCGACCATTTTTACTTTTCAGGGTCACGGGTGAGGTGGAGCCTATCCCAGCTGACTTTGGGTGAAAGGCAGGATACACACTCGATTGCTCACCAGCCAATCACAGGACGTATGGAGACATTCAACAACCATTCAAACACACATTCGCACATACGGAGTCTCCAATGTATGTTTTGGGAACGTGGAAGCAAAGCAGATGTACACACAAGCACGGGGTCACTTGATTGTGTTGGCGCTGTTTCACCTCGCAGCCAGGTTCATAAAACTTGCTTTGTGCTGGCACACAGTGTTATTTTGCACTACCTCAAATTCCAACTTCACTTGAATGTCTTAATAATAATATTGAGAAATTTGAATATTTCAAAAATGTAGGTAGCTGCTTTTCATTACAGGGTGACGGTGGGTCCCGCAGCCAAACAAGAGAACCACTGCTGTAGAAAGCACATTTACACCCTTTCTGCGGATTGTTACGATATGCTGTAATATACTAACTGGTGTTATAGTCTTTCTTTCAGTAGCAATTCTTTTATTTGCAACTGACCTTCCACAATCGCAAGGTGGTGTGAGGACAAAAATCCCTGCAGCACAACCAGACAGATGGCAGGAGGTCTGCTGACAGGAAGCATGCAGGGGAGGAGTAGGGTGTTGCCTATAGATAAGTGATTGCAGCGTGCTTAATACAACCAATCTCTCGCGTAGCAGCCAAGACCCCCTGCCTTTATGATGTGTGTGTGCATGCTGACCCCTGCTGGGCTGCAATGGAAAACAACATTTCGGACATGGCACTACATCAGCAACATAAATGCTTTTTTTTCATTCTGTCTGCTTTGGGACATGAACAGCAGGGAAACGTTACCCCGTGGCGCCATCTACTTTCATTTATAGCCATAATTGAAGTTTTAATTGTAATCATTGTACGTCTTAACGATGACTTACAATATTTTGATGAATACAGAGTCCTTTTCTGGCACCATTTTCTTTATTTTTAATCCCTTGAAAAGAAATGCACTAATCTGCAAAGCTACTAGATACAAACAGCCATACAATAGCAATTCCATTTTTGCTGTTCAAAGTCATTTATACAAGAAGTAACATTGGCATGTATGCATTCAACAAAAGAAATGAATCAAACACATTTCTTCTCTGTTAAATGAAAAAAAAGGTCTACTTACATACGATAAGAAAAACAGCACAGGGTTTTGCATAGCTTGTTTGTATTGTAGACTTGGTACTATAAGGCACTTCATGAAAAATAAATACATCTTTTTTATTTTACATAATACAACCGGCTGCATCTTCACTTGCAAGGTTACATGAAAAATGCACTAAATGAATCCACTTGCACTTCTCTTTTGGCATTATTAAGTCTCAACATTCTTAAAATCACTACGTTGGATTCTTGTGCATAATTTCACTGACTCGTAAAACACTAGTGTTTCTCAAAAAGACAACACATTGTGCAATGATGGGGGGGTTATGCACAGTAAAAGGCAATGCTGTCAAAGCCCCCCCCCCAAAAAAAAACAAAAAAACCTGAAAATGTGAAGGCTGAAACTGCGAGGCCATGGAGGGCAGCTCTCCTCCTTGCTGGATAAAAAGGTCATTTGTATCCTCTCTCCTGAGGCCGTCTCAGTGTTGGTGGGGTGACAGGGTGGAGATCAGTGCGGTAGCCCTCCCCCGGATGGAGGTAAGGAGGATGGGTCTGCGCTATCCTAGCTGATCTTCGTACTGTTTACGGAAGCAGTCTCCAGCTGGAAAGAAATCCCAGCAGCGCTCCTGGTACATCTTCCACACATACGACTCCTGAGTGCGGACATGCAAATTGGCAAATGCAAAATATATAATATTATTTTTTTTATTACTTATTGTTGATTTGTAAGACACCTGGTTTTCAATATCATAAAATTAGCATCCTTTGCTGTTTTCTAACTTCCCTAACATTTGTGACACGTTTTGCCAGTGGGTTTTCGGGAAGAAATGCTCGGACTCATTTGGGGGGGAAGTTGTTTGTTGCCACCTGCTCTTTTGCATGTATAAATCTGTATAGTGAAATATAAGACGACCTGTCTTTTTGAGAGTTTCATTACGGTTATTTATTTCGGTCAATATGTCGTGTGTGTGTGAGTGTGTGTTTATCTGCAGATACACACACACACACACCGTAATTTCCGGTGTATAAGCCGCTACTTTTTTCTTAAAGTTTGAACCCTTATACAGTGGTCTTCTAATCTTGTGACATTTCTTTTACTTCAGAACTACTACTAATCTTTTAAATACTGCGCAGTCAGCGAGGAGCCAATCAGGAGCTTTCAGTGCACTCACGACGAGCTTGTCAACCCATTGGAATTTGCAGGAGGTCATTACTCAATATAACAGTCTGACTCATGGTGTCACCTTACCAAGAACACTAAACTTGTCACACAGCAACTTAACACGTCTAATACCCAAGATATACAAACAAGTACCAATATGAGTTTAAAATGAAAAAAAAAAACTTTCAAAGTTTTCCCATAATGCATTGTGTCTAAGCAAGGCATTCATTGGTGCCTGCCATGGGGCTGTAATGATGGCAGCCTCCCTCTGGGCTCCTCTGGCTCCCTCTGGTGGACAGAGCCAACATTGCATCATACATTTTCTATGTCGCTTGTCCTCCAGTGAAATTCTTTGCTCAGACGCAATGCATTATGGGAAAACTTTCAAATAGTTGTTTTTTTCATTGTAAACTTGTATTGGTACTTGTTTGTATATTTAGGTATTACACAGTGAAAAAGTGTTAGCCCCCTTCCTGATTTCTTGTTTTTTTTGCATGTTTGTCACACTTAAATGTTTTGGATCGGCCACTCGGTTCACCACTGTTCCATGTTTTTGCCACTTGTGGATAATGGCTCTCACTGTGGTTTGCTGGAGTCCTAAAGCTTTAGAAATGGCTTTAGAACCTTTTCCTCTTGAACTCAGCTGTGATAAACCACAGTGATGTTTTTCTCCATGTAGGTTTTTCTCCCTTAATAAAAACAGTTTCATTTAAAAACTGCATTTTGTGTTCAGTTGTGTTGTCATTAACTAATATTTCAATTTGTTTGATGATCTGAAACATTTAAGTGTGCCAAAAAAAAAAAAAGAAATCAGGAAGGGGGCAAACACTTTTTCACACCACTGAAGTTATTATTATTATTATTATTATTATTATTATTATTATTATTATTATTATTATTATTTGCCAAGTAATTTCTTTCATAAACATTTTGTCCTGCTGTAACCATCCCTAAAAAATGTGTGAGGTCATTGCTACTTCTTGTCACATTGTGTTAAATAAGAAGTCATTTGAGGTAATCATACTGTACCTGCCCAGTGTGCTCAGTCTCGTCCTTGTTGATGAGGTACATCAGGAAAAACCTTTAAAAAAAAGCAGGTTCAAAGAGAGCAACACAAATATAAGAGAAGATAGTTGCATCACCACTAGTGAAACATAACAAAAACTTCCAAAATCTATCTATCTATCTATCTATCTATGTTTTATTTACTTTTTAATTTTTCTGTTTACATGGATGTATAGCATAAGTATACTGATACAAGTGTTATGGAGCAATTCCCCCTAGTTGAAGGGGTCTGGCGGTTCTTAAAGGTTAAATGATGCCCCATTTGGAAGGAACAGGCATTTGTGTGATGAGTAACACAAGTAAGAGTGTGCATTGCAGCCATGTAAAATGGTGGTCACACCCTGCTGTGGAGTGGCACTACACTCCTCAACCAAGAGTCTTCACAAGTTAGCTTGTGCGGTTGTGTTAGGCCCTGTCCACACGGAAACCTCCCTGGGATTTTTTTTTTTTTTGGCAAGTTGAAAAAAAATTTGCGCCCACACTGTGCCCGATTAGTAAATAGTTGCATCTAGACGGGAAGGGATCACTGAGTGAAAACGATATAATACACAAGGCACACAACTCTTTGTGGTGCTGTAAATAGACACACAGACGGAACCACGTGACACACCGAACTATAGAAGAAGACAGAACGCATGTGTATAAGTCCATCGTCCTCCACTTTCCAAGGCTCGTCTAGATTTATGATGAAGAGGAATTAATTTTGGAGGCGTTATGGAATATAAGACAACAAAATATCCGGAGAATGTCGACTGGGGTGGGTCATGCCAGTAGAAATATTCAGATATTATGTAGGCGTATGTGGGTTTTCTCCGGGAGGATAAGTGGTATAGAAAATGAACTTACTTTTTTAAAGTGTCACTTAACAACCTTGCTCTCTTGTTATCAGTATAATAATTATGTCTAGTCTTCAAAACACTAGTTGTGTGTATAAGTTGTTTAACATAAACACGTAGCGTAGGCCTGTCACGATAATCAATAAATCGATTAATCGCACGATAAATAAAAATGAAGTCAATAATTTTTTGTCAAAATCCAGACAACAGATAGTGATTTTTATAGTGCAATTTTAAGTGCAATTTTTGATAAAAGAGACAGAGAGTCCATTTCATTTTCACTGGGGTTTTTCTGTCTTTTTTTTTTTTTTTTTTTTTACTTTATGATGTTGTTTGTTTAATTTATTTAAATTAAAAGCTCTTCACATTCCAGTTACAATGTTAAACACCCTTGAGAAATTAAATTTGCTTTATTATGCCATCATTACTTTATTTAAAAATTGTCTCAAAATAATGTTGACAATAATATCGTTTATCTGCAATAATTTATCGCCCGGCAAAATTTGTTATCGTGACAGGCCTAACGTAGTATATCCAGCTTTAAGATAGTGAGGCTATCACAGGGTTTGGAACGGGTAGCTCCTGAGCTAGTAGTAGCTCGCCAGCTGATGTGGAGTAGCTCGCCAAAGAATATTTGCTTCAACTTCTGAGTATTTTTATAACTGTTCAATGCAGACATGATACCTGTATTTAATGACTGTTGTCCAGACTGTTTGAGTGGAGAGTTGCTTTGTAAATAAAGTATAATTTAAATATTTCCAGTCATATAAAACACAAATAGCTCACTTTTCCTTTTTTTTGGTGCTAGAAGTTGGATAAACCTGTGCTCATAAATATAGCCACTGAATTTATACTGTTTTATACTGTCCTGTTTAATCAGGACAGATCTTTTTTTAAATCATTCCTTCTGAAAGTTCTGCATGGCCCAGTTCGGCCCGGGCCACGGCCTGGTGGTTGGGAACCCATGTTGTAAATCAATCAAAGTTTGAACTCATATGATGATAATGATAATGATAATGATTCAGCTGTTAGGTGGTGGTTTCTGGTCTATAGTAAATATTGAATGAGTAATAAATAATTGTGTATGACAGTCATAACATGACATGTAAAAAAAAGTCAGTCTGGAGCCCTGGCATGATTCCCTCAGTGACTTTGTCCCTATGACTATGAAAAGTGAACTCTTCCAAGTGGAATACTCACAGGTAGTTGGCCAAATTGTGCTCTTGCAAAGTGTGAGTCTCAAAACCATGAGGCGTTGTGTCAAAGTAGTCGTTTCCGATCCCACAAATGAAACATTTTGTCTGAGGAAAGAAAAGAGAGATGATGACAGTACAATCCAAGTATTTGTTTGGTTAAATAATAATAATTTGTTAATATTAATTAAATAATTTGTTGTTTATTTGTATTTGTTTTTTTAAATCTTCCCTCACCTCCATGTCCTCTTTGACTTGTTCCTGCTGGTCTCTAAGCTCTCCAAAAGCATCAATGATCAAACCTGCAAACACCAACACATTGTTTATCGTGACTGAGCAATTTTATGTCATGTAATGACTGTGTGCATCTCCTAGTGTACTGACAATTTGTGGTGCATCCTGTCAGGACAAGACCCTGAAAATACGTACATTTTTATGTACATTTACTGTTTGTACAGTACTACTGAAAAGTTTGGATATACCTTCTTATTCAAACGTTTGTCTGGTCATCTAAACAGTCTCAATGATGGCACTCACCCTGGATGATGGCCAGGAGGATGACGATGACAAAGAAGAAGAAGGTAATGTCAAAAAGGATGCGGTAGAGCTCGTAGGGGTCACCAGCCGGGTCTTCAATCTCATCCCCAATGCCTCCCCCTGCTCTCACACCAACGTACATGTGGAACAAGTAGCACTGCGTAGGAAAGATCAAAGTTACAGCGGGCCCAGTAGCAAACAAGACACTTTTTTCGGTCTTCGTCTTGCTCTTACTGTCATCATGTCGTCACACTTCATGTCTGGCTCGTCGTCATCTTCACTCTTGTTGTAGAACTTCCTGAAGAAGTTGAAGGCCACCACAGTGTAGAGATAGACCACGACGGCCAGAAGGCCCACTGTTAGCACCAGCTATAGACACACACAGACAGAAGAATCCCATAAATTGGCTTTATTTTATAAGTACACACAGATATGATCACAGTGTCATTGTTCATCAGCATTTGTGTAGGTTGTCTCTGCATGTAAGACTAATTGTTACAAAAATTGTGTAAGACAGAAAGAAGACCAGATTAAAGTATTGGTACATCATTTGTGCAGGTTTTAACCGTTGAACCTGGATTTTATTAATGATGGCTAAGTATTCTTCCTGTTAAATTGGGTCACTGTTAGGGATGTCCGATAATATCGACCTACCGATATTATCGGCCCGATATTGGCATAAAAATGTAATATTGGTAAATACCGGTATTGAGTTTTTCTCCATAATGACAACCGATTTAAAAAAAACTGCTGTATATAGTGCAATATCTGTGAATTGTGTGTCTGGGCTTTTAAGGGGCGAGGCCTAGAAACTGACGTGTGCGATGTCACAAGCTAGAAAGAGGCTAAATGTGGTAGCTGGGGACTTGAGAGTGTGTGGGTGTTGGCCGTGGGCTGTGGCCGACAACAGCCCTTGTGTGAATGTTCACTGTTTTTTTTCTGCTATTGACAAAGCGATTGAAATGCGTTGGCGACGTGAGTCTCTCCTTCACCACAACCAGGGGCATTACAATAGGCTTATGGGCTCCAGTACGGGCTGTCGTGGAGGCATCCAGTGCGGCCACTACGTGGGAATACTTTGTCACATCCTGTGTTATTCCTCACAGTTGGAACTGGGCTTCGATGTGTTGAAAACACAGGCGTGGGTTGTGTCGCCGGCGCAGATAGCGGCGACGTAAGCCAACTTGTTAGCTTGTACGGCCTCGTTGTTGTCACTGTTGTCAGTCGACATTTTCAGCCACGTCGAGGGTCACGAAATGTGAAGATGCGATTCACAACGAGACAAGAGTGGAGGTAGGTGGCACCAATCAGTTTACTCTCCACTCAACTCAACAACACTTAGCAACAGCTAAGTGGCTACAACAACCCCATGACCCGGAAACGGAAGGACACTTGGTGAATGTCTAAAACAATACTGTGTGTCACCACAATGTGTTCATTCCACGACAGGAGATACAGTATGTGACGTTACACATATCGGTATCGGTTGATATCGGAATCGGAAATTGAGAGTTGGACAATATCGGCATATCGGCAAAAAAGCCAATATCGGACGTCCCTACTCACAATACATGCATGAATGGTGCCCAAATATGGAACAATGGCAAATATATGTGTTTTCTGGGAGCTATTTACATTTTTGTCAATTTGGCAGTTCTCACCTGTTTGCCGTTATGGGTGACGGAGGACAATATGGTGCGAAGCGTCTTGAATCCCATAGCGATGTCCAAGAGATGAGCAGCAAAAAAGAAGTTGTTGTAGTGGCCCAGAATGGACATGGTCGTGTACCATACAAGGTAGAGGAATGACTGCCACGGAAAAACATGTTTTAAGGTAATTAAATCCTGTCATCCATCCATTCATCTATTCTGCATTCGTCCACTCATACTTACATTATCGGTAAAGACCACACCCAATTTCCAAATATGATACATTGTATCAATTGAGCTCAACCTGTGTACAGAAAAATAATCATGAGGGCTTTTGTCTTCAACGTGTTTCAATGCGGTGCTTCCTTATCCATGCCATGTCTCACCAAGACACCAATGAGGCTTCCTTGGTGACAGCTTCCTCTGTAGGGTTAAAATCAAGAGCACTTTTGTCCAAACCCAGCAGCTCTGCTATCCTCTCAGCTCCATACAGGTCACCATATTTCTTGATCACCTACATGAAGAGCGAAAGAACAGAAGACTGACTCTGTAGCTACTAAATGAGAGATTATTATGCATGTTTTACAGATCAGAATAGTTTCTAGGTGTCTTGAAACATGGCCATGACACGCTTCGGCCAAAATATGCAAGGATCAAGAGTTACAGCATACTAATAACCCTCTCACAGCCCTGTTCAGAGACCTGTTCACAAGTGTTTTGGGGAGGCGCTCCTAACTCATACAAATGAGCCACGACTCACTCCATCTGCTCTACTGCAGTAGCAGTCAGATGTGATGTGCTGGTCCTTTAACAGCAGGGGTGCATATCAAAGCTCTACCATAATGGCACCGGTGCTGAAGTAAACACTAGTAACCAGACTGAAAATCTATCAGTTCCCTATTTCGGTGTTAAATTAACAGTTACTATTAGGGTTACAACTATTAACTAATAGTTACTATTAATTAATTAATAGTTAACAGCAGTACTATTAATAGCAACTACTATTAATAGTAGGAACTGTTAAATTGTTACTATTAATTAGTAGTTACTAAGGGTGTTATGAGACAACCAACTCAAGAGACGAGACAATGCAGGAGATTGGGTCCATGAGATGAGAGGAGATTTTAACATTCATTTTAAGAAAAGTGCAATGAAAAAATTACTGGACAAACTGGATTTTTTTATTTAACAGAGTCACAAAACAATGCAGGTGCGTTTTGAAATATTTATTGTCCCACAAGTTGATGCTCAAAGAGATTATTGTCAAAATTGTTTATATTTATATATACTGTATTATAATAATAATAATAATAATAATAATAATAATAATAATACAACTCACTATTTTTTTCTTATCTACTTGTTTTTGTCTATTTATGACAGGGCTGTCCAGCTGTCCTTTGACATTTATAATAAAAAAAATTATAATAAAAAACAACATATACATACACATACATTTAAAGACAAATCTTTGTGTTTTTTTGTGAGTATCAACAGTTGAGCTTTTTACATTACGCCCTTTTGCTCTATTTTTCACTTATGCTGGGTTTTTGTTTATTTTATTTCTGCAATGGAGGTGGAGCTCACTCCTGCTTGCCTGCTCGGCGGATTCTTCACCTTCCTTGATGGCTTGTATTTAATTACCAAATAAATGCATGACGGAAGAAACACTTACATGCACACCCGCACTCGCCAAATTGTCAACTCGGATTGCTTCCATGTATGAGGTGTGTTATGAAAGTTGGGGCTTAGCAATGGGCCACAATAGAACTCACTTAATGCATGACTCTTGCATGCAAAATTAACTCACACATTTGAACACATATTGAAGTGTTTAATTTTTTTTTCCCTCTACTTGAATGTCACAAAATTCCAGAAAAAGAAAAAGGCATTGTGTTTTGACAAAATGTGTATGTTTTTTATTTCAAAAGTACCGATTTGACACATGTATTAGATAACATGTAAACGATAACCAACCCTATTTAAGGGCTGAGTGAGCAACAAATGACGGACCTGAGTACCATTCTTAATTACCACATACTTCAAGTAGTTCGGTACCTCTGACTAGTTAGGTGTTTGGTACGTGGGTCAAAGGCACCTCAGGAGGGCTTCGGAAGCAAACTGATTTCTCTTTTTCCACTAATTCTATTGGTTATATATTTTTTCCTGTGCAGTCTGTGATGTCAAAGACCCAACTACTACCATCCAAAATATAAAATATTTAGTTTTGAGTGTATCAAAGACTAAAATGACTTACTTTTCGTTTGACAAATTTATCCCAGTAGTTGTTGGGGAAGGATCTGAGAAAACACCACGACAATGGTATTAAAATCTCATAAATGTCAAAGCAATGATGTCAACGAGCAAGGTAGACGCACGGCGTGTTAATGACCAGCCTGTCCCACTGTCCTTTAATGTCATCGTCTGACGGCTGCTCTGTGATGTAGAGGCCAGCAAACTCCAATTTCCTGGCTATCTCCTTCTCACGCTTGAACACCACCAGTGGCACCTTATACACACACACACAAACACACACACAATTATATATTCCTGTACAGTGTTGTAAACATCTTTATTATAGATTGTTTCATTTGGAAAGTACACTATAAGGACAAAAGTGCAGTGGAACCTTGATAGACAAATGTCCCTTAGGCAGTCGTTCTCAATTATTTTTTGTCATGGCCTCTCTAAGGACAGAATTCACAATGCTCATCATCAGTGGCTTTGCAGCACTTCATTTACTTTTAAGGGTGGTTTAAAAAGCTGAACAAATAGAATTGACAAGCACGCATATAAAGTGTAGGAAGGCCAATGCTTTTGTCCATATAGTGTACTTGTTAGTTTATCAGTAGTTAATAATGATGTACGTGTACCTTCAGGTAGTAGTATCCGACCACACACAAAAAAGATATAATAGTGTGCAGTATTGCCAGACAGCGAAGAGTTGGTGCCATATAACCTGTGCTCTCTTGCAAGATAAAATATTCGAGAGAGCCTTCTTCTTCTTCCTCCTGCCCAGTTCTTCCTCGACCATTCCAAGGGTCGTCATCATCCGTGTTATCGCCAGTCACCTGATAACATTTAGAATTATTTACAGTATTCCTTATAAATTATTATTTGATAGTATTTTTAATAATGCATTCAACTCACTTTGTAAAAAAGAAGAATGAAGTTGATTGCAAATGCAACAAAAAGTGCCAAAAATCGCAGGTTGTAGAAGTTTCTGGCCAGGTAGTTCTGTAAATTAAACAATATTAAAGACATTTTCACCAAATATTTATCTGCTATAGAGGACAAAAAACTGACCAGCATCTTGGTCTGGTAGATTTCCAAGCCAGCAAAGAAGCTCGCTGTGAAGGCCTCTGGTGGATCTTTCTTCAGGCCGAGTCTCTTTTTAGGGGCTTTCTTCTCCTCCAATGAGAGCTCGGGAGGGGCTTCATCTTTGGCCTTGTCATGGTCCTTCTTCTCACCATCTTCAGAGCTGCACCAGGAAACATCACATTAGGTGAAATACAGTAAGATAACTCACATGAATAGGAGATCACAAATCTCCAATACAATTGTATAAAAAAAACTCACTCTGCTTTTTCTGAGTCAGATTTGTAGTCTCCATTTGAAGCTCTCTTCTTTGCAGCCATCTATGACAATAAGACACATTTAAGCTCTCTAAGGGTGCTGCCTGTCATGGTTAGGTACTGCAATGGGAGTACTAGTGTTCCAACATACTAGTGTATATACCACCCTCTTCCTGCTCAGCCATGATTGCTGATTGCCAATAGCTTCTCTAAGACTGTGTGTATGTGTGCGCACAATACGGGCATGTGCCTGTGCATGAGTCGTGAGTGCATGAATTTGCTGATTATTATTTATGATAGATATATATTATGATATATATATCTCTATATATATAGATATATATATCTATATATACTTCGTATGTTTTTTCGGCATTACTTTGTGCTCTAAAGCTGATGCCATGTGAATTACTACTGTGTGGGATCAATAAAGTTCTTATCTTATCCATCTGAGAAGATCAAATACATTGTTTTTGGTGCCTAGCTGTTTCCCAAGTATATTAGTGCGTGTGTGAATGTATAAACGAGAGGCATTAAAAAGGCGTTTTATGAAGTACATTTCCTTGTGTTCACTTACAGCGCAGCCTTGCCACATCCAATATGGCGGCGACGCTGACGTACGGCTCAGCAAAGCGGCGCCTATGTATATGGTTTTGACAACAGTGCTTCCTGTTTCCCTGCGTGCTTTGCTGTACTGTTGTTGTAAACAGCCACTAAGTTACATGTTTAGAGTTCACATAGTTGTCGGTTATTCTGCATTATTTTTTGGTAGTGTCTTGTCTGTTGTTATCTACCTATTACGTTGCTGTGTGATGTGTTTTTTAGCTCTTTCTTTAAAAAACACAGTGAGTAAGACTAGTGTGTGGAATGGTAACCCCCCCCGTGGTTTCAAGTTATGTTGTTGTTACTCTGTTTGTTTAGATCTGAGTTACCTTATTCTCAGACTTGTGAGTAGCACAGTATTAGCTTAATGACGCAGCAAGTTCAGCAGAGTTGCGAATTTGCGACCTTGGCGCTAAAAGCTCTGTATCGGCTTTTATTATAGGGGAAAAAATGATACAGATGTTGGCTGATATCATATTTTTATGCCAGTATCAGACCAAAAATTATTGGTGGCTGATAATATCAGACTCCCTACTAAAGATGTTTTCTGAAACTATTTGTGGTCTGTGTTATTTGTTGTAGTTCATTTGGAAGAGAAATGTATTTAAAAAAACACATCAGCAGCTAGCTTCCTTGTTTATAGCCTGCATACAGGAATTATTTCCACAAACACAAAACACCATTGGATTGAAGACTGGCACTAACCTGGGCCTTCTTCTGCCTGACAGCACTGGCTATGGATGGAGCATCGCCGACCACCACCTCAGATACATCCCCCAATCCGGGCTCCGCACCGTGCTTTCCCTCCTTCTTAGGCTGAATGTTGAGCAGCTCTGCCATCAGGTCTGCCTCCACTGCTTGCCCCTGAACCATGTGACCCATCTCAGTCAATGCCGATGCTTCACTGGCTTCCATCTTCTCCGTCTCCAGCACATCTCCATGGATCCCAAACTGGGTGGGGTCCGGCATGTTCCCCAGAATGTCCGTCACCTTCATATTCTTAGCCCCTTCAACAAGGCCGCCCCCAAACATTGTGGTCCATAAAATATGGAAGAAACCCCAAATCAAGCTGTAAACAAACTGGAAGAGGCCGGTGATGATCATCCAGAAGAAAGCAAAGAAGCTGTGCACAGTCTCCTTCACACTCATCTTCCTGAATTTCCTGTACTGCCGTCTCATGCTCTTGAGAGTGAGAAGTTGGCGGAAGTGGCAGATGTTTTTTCTCATTGAGATGCAAGCGATGGTAAAGGCTGACGAAGACTCTAACATAACACTCTTCTCCTCTTCCTCCTCCTGGTTCTCCCCCACACTCAGACTGTCGTCTTCGTCATCTTCCTCCTGACGCTCCACCGGGTCCGGCTCTGAAATCTGAGATGCTAGTTGCATCTCAAAGATGGTGTCCTCGCAGAAGTTCACAAAGAGTTCCATCTTCTCGCTCTCTCCACCTTCATTGACCACGTCAAAGATGAACTGTCGCTTGGACTCCTTTACCTGAGGCTTCTCCCACTGGGTCCGACTTGACTCGCTAATGTCAAAGTATACTCGCTCGATGCGCTTGGCTCCACCCATGATCTCAATACGACCCAAATAGGGTTCAAAGTAGCTGAGGACACTCTCGGCCAGGTCGAGGAACGTGGAGAGGCGACCATCGTGAGGCATGTGCTCCGAGAGGTTGGTTAGCAGGACAGCCACATTGAAGCCAATGTCCTTTGCGGGTTCATGAAATCTCTCCACAAACTGTACGTAGTTGAACATGTCGTTCTCATCCGCCTCGGCACAAGACAGAAGAAACTCGATCTCAGACTGGGAATATTGCTTCTGGTTCTCCATGGACTTCTGGAAATCCTTCTTCGAAATGAAACCTTTGCTCTCAGGATCGTAGACCTTGAAGCTGTCCGAGGTGGTCAGATCCTTCAACTTGAGGAACATGTCAAAAAACTTGAGGATCATCTCTACATTGCTCGATGATTCCACCAAGGTGTCCACCATTTGTTTTCCAATTGTCCCATTGACAACATTTCCTGTGAAGAAAAGGAAATTGATGTCATCTACTTTGTTACTCCGAGCAAACACAATGTTTGATACATAAATCTGCTTGCATATTGCAGCTATAAAGGCCTCCAAGGACTCAAAGAAGAAAAGAAAGAAATGTTACCTTCTAGAAGAGAGAGCATCATGACGATCATGTCCTTCTGCAGGTCTAGTAGCTCCTTTAACAGGTCTATCTGACTGGAGTCCTGTTAGAGGATAAAGACAGAATAGAGACATAAGACAAACCATCCTCCAAGGCCCCATAGGGTGCTTCTAGCTAGCCTCTATCCATCAGCACTAGGGTTAATGTTATTTTTCAGGCTAAAACAGATGGTATGGTCAGTGTGACTCATTTGGGGTCTTTATCACGTCTGGGCTGAGCACATCATCAATCTGAAGTACACTTTCATAAGCTTCCACTCTGCCTTTGCCTCTCACTGTGACCTCAATTGTCAAATGAGGAACTTTGTGGTCAGCAGGAGGCCATTTTTTGCTGTCTTCATTTACATTAAGAATAAAACACAATGTTACAGACTTTGTTACAGCAAATATATACATAGATGTGTGAACTGCACTAATATTGAATTTTCTATGACTTAAGAAGGACCTCTAGTGGCTACATACTGTACATACATACTGATGACAAAATAAATAGCCAAAATTATATTAATTACATTATCTTTTATTATATCAGATGCGTTAATAACAATACTGAATTTTATCTTGCAGTGTTTGTTTTATTTTTAAGTGATTAAGTTCATTAAGACTATTTTGCAGAGCTGCTGGAAATGTGAAATATCCATCCATCCATCTATCCATCCATCCATCCATCCATCCATCCATCCATCCATCCATCCATCCATCCATCCATCCATCCATAAATAACCAACAGGTGAGGCCGAATGAATTAAACAGGTCAGCGCATTTATTCTTGTCACTCACACACACCAGTGACCTGAAAAGATGCAGCTGCGACACAGAGACCGGCTCAAAAACAGTGGTGCCAAAATTGGGCAAGTTAGAAAACACAGGCCGAGCTATGATACTAATTTTAAGATATTGATGAATGAATGGTGACGCTGAGTCATCAAACTGGTGAGCATCTAAGAAATATGATGTACTTTTTTGCAATCTACCAGTTGCTATTTCACTGAAAGTGAAAACGTAATTGCCAAGTTTTCTGGACTGTAGGCAGTCTGCACTTAAAAGACTGAGAACACTGTAGAGGACGCTTTATCAGCTCAACTCCAGAATATTTTTGCTTATGGTTGTTTCAAATATCACTGCATTTTATGTGTTGTTTTATTGTATTTATTCATGTTTATTATATGTAACCAGATATGACGTTTGCACCTGCGGCGCTTTGTGGAAGTTTTAACGTAGCTCAGTCTTGGTGAATAAAGATGATAGAAACATTCGCATGGTAATGAAGTCTTTTATTAAGAGTTGCGAATAAAATAACCCCCCAACAGTATATTAAGTATGGTTATTGACTATTTATGTTCATACATTAAAAAAATAATAACCACCACAGTACGTGACGTCGCAGAAGCGCTATCGTAAAAATTTGAGAGAAGAGCAAGTGACGTACGTACGTCTCGCACATGTGCAGAGCCGATGGTGTTTCCAGTACGCATTGCATTATGACATGGCTTTGTATGGCAAACTGCAAGTTAGCTGAAAGCATGTAGCTTCCGTGGTGGTTTGGATGGATACCATCTTGCTTATACACGGAAAAGCGGTTCCAAAACAGATTGAAGTTGGAATAGGATGGAATGTGTCATGTTATGCAGGCAGGCGGAAGTCAGGGGTTTAGTCTCAGAATTCTAAAGAAGCATCCGGGTCCTCTGCCAGCTGTGGGGATCGGTCCACTAATCAATACAGCCTTGCTGCAGCTGCTCAGGGAGTCCATGAGTTTATCAAAGTGCTTTTTGGTGCTCTCCGACTGATGGAAGGATGTGTAGTTCACACCCACGTGGACTACCACTCTAGAGTCTGGCAAGGTTTGAAGAAGAGAGGGGAGCATCTGGAGTATGGCAAGGACTTTAGCACTGGGGACACATCGTGTGAAAGCATTGAAGAAATGGACTTTTCTGACAATTGAGTCACCCACTATTAAAGTTGTTATGGGGAAAAGAGGACGAGGAAAGTGGAGGGTGGGTTTTTATCTCCGCTGTTGGATGATGGGGAGGAGGAACTTGATGAGTACATTGGTGATTTCGACACAGTGCGCTTTGGGGCAGGTGTGAATTGTGGAATGGAGGAAGCCGCTTTAGTAGGGCGGGTGCACTTAAGTTTATTTGGGTGGAGGGCATACCAGGAGGATCTCTTCTGGACGTAGTGGCTGGAGACGGCAATGATGGAGGCCTCCTTTCAAGGGGAGGTAAGTCACGTAAATTGTGTAGCCTTGTGTAGAGTACGAGTAAGCAATCTCATTCAACATTAGTGATGTGTCGGTCGCAAACGAATCAGCTCTCAGACCGGCTCTTTGAAATGAAAGACAGAAGGGAGCCAATTGGGAGCCGATTTGTTTTCTTTCCTCGTCTTTTTTTTCTGTTAAGGGTGAATATCATTGGTGAAGACGTGTGGGGGCGTCTCTGTGTCCACACTGAGCAGGGCGAGGGGCTGGGTTAAACACACGCAGTGGTGCTCTTAGAGCCTATTTGTTCGTGAGAAATTTGCATGAAGAGATTTGACATATTTTGACTTGATTTGTTTATTGAGATGGGTCTTTTGTATTTTATTTATAATATAACATTATTTTTGTAGCTGCTCATTGAGGTTTAAATAAACCCATTTAAATAATAAACATTTGATGTCATGTATCTTTTACATTAGTAACTCATTTTACACAATACACATATTTTGGTAAGAAATTAAATCAAGAAAAATTTAATCCGAAGAGCCACTTGGGAGCCGAGCCAAAAGAACTGGCTCTCCAAAAAGAGCCAAAATTTCCATCACTATTCAACATTGTAGCTGCTACAAAGCACCTTCTGCGAGCTAAGAGAAGACCAAACCATTTCATGCAGACATACAGGGGTGGTTGGTCAATATGGATGTTTACTTTTTGGTCAATGTGAATTGACGTTTTACTGCCAAAAACAATAAAAACTAAGAGATTGTTTTTAATCGTTTATGATATTTGAAAATAAAAAACAATAAAAACTAAGAGATTGTTTTTAATCGTTTATGATATTTGAAAATAAAAAAATTCAACCCACTTAACGAAATCAGATTTTAATTTTCACCAGTTTTTTGGGGCCCTTGGAATTGTCCTAACTTTTCCACCCATTACTAGTAGTACAGTCATGTGGTGTTTTTATTTAACTGCATATTTTCAAATAGGTCAAATTTGACCAAAAAAATCATTAAAAAAAAAAAAAAAACAACAAAAGATTAATTATATATTCCGTGGCTTTGATTTTGTCCAAACAAATTTTTAACTCTACAGACAGCTTCGGACTTGCCATTGTTGCATCTCAGTCTCTTGCGTAGCTGTTTGCAGCGTTTGAGGTTTGTTACAACAACACACACCTACTTGAACTGCGGCACTGATTGGCTTATCATAAAATTGTATTCTACCTTTAGCCCATCATCATTTCTTGTGTGTCTGTCACCCCTCCCTCCTCTTAAAATGAAAAAGTAGACTTGTTGTGTGAAAGTATAGTGGATTACGAGTGTAAAACTGCAGAAAAGACAAATACAGGCGCAGACTACCTACCTGGGATAACTTCATCTGCATATTGGCAAAAACATGCAGGAAGCCCACAACTGCATCCCACAGTCTGCTGTGAGCCAGGCTCTGCTGGTTCCCTATACATGGACCCTGCACCAAACAGATCACAGTTAGAGATGCGTCATTTTGGCTTTCTTGCCGATATTCGATCCAATATTGTCCAGCACATTTTACCGATACCGATACCAAACAACACCAATAGAGACAGCAGCTCTTCCCTCAAACTAATGTTGTGTAATGAACATATCATGCTTCCTTTACTGTGATGCCTTTGGATGCAATTCACAAATAAACACTGTTTGTGCAAAATAAGACAAATATGTAGACAAGTATTACACAATGTGTAATACAACGTATAGAAAAAGTGCCACAACACTGTGTGTGAAATTCTGTGCTTCTTCCTAAGGTGTTATATTAGAAGTATTGAAGGAAGACGCCTTACTCCCCCCTTGTAGAACCAATGCGTTATGTCATGTTTTCCATGACAGGTTGGACTTAAGTTTTGGTTTTCCTTAGTTTTCACATCATTTCCTGTTTTGTGTCCTTATTTTGGTTTTCTGTTTCGCGCGTTCCACATCGTGGACATACTGAGCTTGCAATCTTGTTGAAGACTGTGCAGTTTGATGTGGTCTCACTTGCGCACCAGTGTGCCAATATCAGCTGATACTATCGGTGGATCGATATTATCGGACATCACCTAATCACAGTTGATAAATAATCAATTTGCACTCAGATTACTCTTGTTATGTTGTGATTGTGATAGTACCTGTATATACTCAGTTAATGAGTTGAAGACCTGCTTAGCGACTGCAAGTGCTTTGGAGAAATTCCTCTGACCAGCCTCATCAATAATATCTTTTCCAGAGTAGTACCAATAAAAATCACTGATGGATTCCTAGCAGGAGAAATCAGACAGACAATATAAACAATGCACTACCTATACAGTATATTTATGGCAAAGTCAAAATGTCCAACCTGAAGTCTGAGCAAGTAGTCTACAGTACTAATAATGATGTTGACTGTTGTTGTGTTACCCGTCTGTGTCCTCAGAAAGTTCTGAAAATCTGCAAATAATGTGTTCATATCATTAAGATTTGTACATGACATTGTTGATAAAGTTGTTTTTAGTGGGTATGGGCATACCATTGTTGTGTCCCTCACACAGAAGCTGTAGAAACCTAAAAAGATCCTTTGTGAACTCATCATTCTGCAGGACTTTGGAACCTGTGGAGCCAAAAAAAAGAATGAACTGCTTGTTTTAGTGATTACAAAGAAATGTTTTTGCGTAACTGTAAATCTGCTTTCTTGTATGCCAGGTGCATATTAAATGTAGATATCGTAATAAAAATAAAAATGAGCTGTGTTGTTAAACACCAGCAATGCTTTGTTTGTTGGCGCAAACAAAGCATTGTGAGATTTAACTCTTATCTTCCGCAGGTTAGTATAATCCAAATGAAGGAAAATCAAAATATCTGACAAGCATTGACTTGTTCCTCCCTCAACTGAACAAACTATGTAGTACCACATGTTAAAATGAGCATGCATGTGTTCCGTCAGGCCAGGTGAATAATGGTGCTTTTATTGCATTCCGGGTGCAGAGGAGAGGAAGCAGGAGGAAGGGTCAAGGGGGGAGCAATCAAGATGATAGCATTATAAAGAAGAGTAGGGGAGAATCTAAACCATGTATTTACCCCGCTCACTCACGTTGACTGCAACCGATGACATAAAAAACATGATCAGAGGAACACACAGAAAGCAGACATAAGCAAAGGAGAAGACACTGATATTTAGTCACAACCACAGGAGAGAATGATAGTACTCCAGCTATAACTCTGCTTAGCATCGAAAACACACAAAGTTACCATCACTTATGCCTGAACTCATGAAATGGAAATGAGCTGGAATATGCATGATGAAGCACGTTACACACTGATCATTAGGGACACCCAAAAACACATATAATGACATTCAATAAAAGACCTGTAGGGAAATTCAGCTTTCATAAAGATATTAACAGTTTTGATGGACACTGTCAGAGAAGTAATGGTTTAGCAATGCAGTGGTGTAAAATTGCATTGTATCATAACGAGTACCGATACCATACAGCACCTATGAATAGTTTAAAAAGGAAGGAAAATATTATCTGAGTGGTTAGCATATTGGACTTCCACTCAGGTGCTTCCTCCCACATAATTGCTAAGTTGCATGTTGCATGCATTACACGTCCAGTTGTCGTCATCATGGAGGATAGATAAGGTTCAAACAAGTGTAGTCGGCGCGAGACATCAAGTAAAATCAGAGCAAAACCTCTGCATACACGCGCTGTTCTACAAGTGGAAATCGTTCATTTTAGGAAAAGTTATTGAAGAGTTCCTGAGACAGTCATCATAATGGTAAAAAAGCTAAAGAAAACAGCAAGAATGGTGGCTGCTGGAGCAGAATATGTACATACTCGAGTTTGCAGGGACCAAGAACAACCAAAGTGGTTACTAAAACCAAAGTTAAAATATTTTTGGAACTACAAAATGCTAATGAAAATGAGAAATGCAGAAAGTATTGGCTCACAACAAAAAACTATAAACCCTCTTTATGACAGCAAAATATGTTTGTCAGCAAGAAGCTTCTGAAGCCTTTAAAATCTCTGTGAAGACTTCTAATCAACTCATCAACAAGAAATGGACGCAAAACATTTGCTTGCCATCTACAAAATCTAAAAAATCTGCAAAACATTACTGGGAAACAAGGACGCAACTGAACAATCTCAGTAAACATTGAGGTACATCGTTATCTGCACACAAAAATGTAATTGGGAGCGAGTTGCATACAGTCTCTTTACGGTTTAAAAGGTTAGGTTTGGCTTTGTTCTTTGTATTTTCGTATTCTATTAAGTGTGTTATTATATTATTCCGTTAGTACGATGTGAACACTAGGGGGCACACTTTCACTTGTTGGCATGATGTGTCAAAGAAGAAACTATAACGCTATGGAGCATATCTCTTGAAAAAATAGATTTAAAATAAAATAGATAGTGGGTTGAAGTGGCAGAAACATAAATTATCTGAATTATATAATTTATTGTATAAATGGTATTGTCAAAAGAAAATAACATTTAGATTACTAACATTATTTACCTTTTTGTGGACTATAACTCAGATAAGATCAACAATAGTCAGTTACTTACTTGATCCTTCTTCAGTAACCATCCCCAGACCTTCTGCTTTGTTTTGCCTCTCAAATGCATTCAGGTCCAGGACACTAACAGGAGAAATAGTGCAATGTTGGATTAAAATATTTTAGTCACAGTTGCACAACTAAAAAATGGAAAACAAGAAGTTAGTGTCTTTATGTACCGTACCTGCAAGACATCATTAGTCCAGATAGGCTTTTGAAGAAGCCGACATCCCTCTTCTCTTTAAGGTAGTCCAACATTTTCTGCACAGAACAATTAAGTTAAGTGGGTGGTTGAAATTTATTTCAGAATTTCTGCTGGTGGTCGTTACCTGCTGGACTAGAATGTTTCCTCCATTGAGAATAGAGATGCCCAGTTTCAGGGTAAAGGTCACCATAGCAACAAGTCGACCTGATTGATGACCACATATTATAAATCATACTTAGGTGGTGGCAAAAGGTGGTGACTCTATGAGAGAGGACCGGTGAAGATACGCTACCTTTACTAGCACCAATCATCTGGAGCACCATCTCTGCAGCCCCGCGGTCGTGCAGTCGAGCCTGCTGGTACAACATCTTTTGTTTCTCCATTTCCTTCTCCTGTAAGACATAACATGGATTATGCGCCGTACTGTGAAATAATTATTGTGTCTGCTTCCGTTATACCTCAAAGGTTTTGTCTTTCTCTTCCTCATCGTTCTCCTCTTCACCTTCTGCACAACTCTAAGAGAGAAAATATGTCACACCTACCCCTTTTTGTATCAGTCCAAGCCAATAAGACATTAAAGTACCTTTGCCATCATATCTGCATATGCAATATACAAGGGATCTTCTTCCAAAGAGCTGAAGGACAAAATATGATCAGTATTGTACGGGTAAAATTTGCACACAATCGCATCTGATGGTGTGGAAGTGAGAAGCAGGCCAGCGCGATTGCAAAGCATTCAGACGTGTGTGTGCGTATGTGTTTACCTGCACTCGGTCAAAGCATTGTGGCTGAAATGCAGAATGAGCTGGTGAAGAGGATCCGGCTGTTTTCGAACATCCTCCTCTTCCTCCTCTTCCACTTTGGGCTGTGTTTTCTGGACAAGTCAAGGCCTCTCATTATGAACTATACGATATATTACACTACTGTGAGGCCACCTGACTCACCTTTTCGCAACAAGCTTCTATGTGGATACACTGGAAGCATGCAGGCCATCAAGCACAAGGATATTCTCATGCACAGGTGACATGCAGCAGCTTGTAAAGGCGTAGAATGGAAATAAGCATGATTCTCCGTGAGCCCACTTTACATGTTTAAATGTTATATCATATTCAGTTGTATAACATTCTGTGGACATCCAAACCTCCAACATCAAACTGGAATAATTTGAACTATTTTTTCCAAATAATGCTGAGCCATAAAGTTCTTGAAAAGTTGTTCCTCTGTGACTTCCGTTCCAGATTACTATATGAGAAAATTATATCATGGAACCCATTTATGTGGACCAGTGTTGGGCAAATTACTTTTTAAAAAAGTAATTATCTTTAGTTTATTAGCTATACTTCATTAGTTTCCCAAAAAAGCATTTGAATTAGCATAGAATTACTCCTTCATAAATGTAATTAGTTACCACAGAAAGTAAATAGTGTTCCTTTTTTGAAAAACCTTCAAATACCTGGCGTGTTCTGTTGAGAGCTTACCATATCAGTGCTTAATAGAACAACCTGCGTGTGTGTTTTGTTGATGTTCAGAGTTCCGATGTCCGTGAATGCACCTCGCATGATGATTGGTGGAGAATGAGGAAGTGTTGCGTAGGTGTGGAGAGGACCATGCGTAAATTGGAGCTGTACAGTGTTGGAACTGAGCACTGCTGTTGACGTGTTAAAAGTCAGAAAAAAATGTAAAAAGACCGTCAGACTGTGTGACTTTTTCGGAAGCTACAATAGCCACATTTCACTGCCGGTAACGGTAAAAGCATTGTGACAAACTTAATATGTAGATTGCCAGTTAATAGAAAACTATTTTAACACTGTTACTCCCAACACTGATGTCGACAACTCATAAAATCCAGGTCAACCTTGTTCTTAAAAAGTGGTCACTTAAGTCAATGTCGAGATACATGGTCAAACATTTTTGTCTACATACAGTAAATTTGTGACCTAAAAGGGTCATCTTTATGAAAAAATGTGTCAATTTGTTGTAGTATTGTCAACTTCCTCATAATCGCTAAGCCGTGTCAAACAACACACCAACATAACTAGTTAACACAGCATTTTAACATGAAAACTGTGACTTCTTGTTCAATGCAAAGTATGCTTAAAAATAAAT
Organism: Dunckerocampus dactyliophorus; assembly: GCF_027744805.1. Classification (NCBI taxonomy): domain Eukaryota; kingdom Metazoa; phylum Chordata; class Actinopteri; order Syngnathiformes; family Syngnathidae; genus Dunckerocampus; species Dunckerocampus dactyliophorus. Next base: position 11,278,257 of record NC_072831.1, read on the forward strand.
CAATTACAGTCTTAACCTGAATTCTACCACAGAAACTAAAAAATGCATGCATTCATTTTTTTTAGAGCCACTGGAGGAGGGATTTGCGCATGTACACTGTAGTCAAGATATACTACAAAATGAACGAAGCAGTTCTCAAAAACAATGATATCTGTCACGCTTGCTTTGGAATTAACAAGGGTTTCTTCTTAAATGCAGGCTCAGGCAGGCGATACAGTTGCTGCCACTCAGTAGCATTTCTTTCTTTGCACGAAAAAAATCAGATTTAGGGCATTTAAGAAAACGTTGTTGGATTGATCACAAAGTATACACGCCTTAGCCCAGCCCCTGCCAGATACCATGCAAATACTCCCCCTGGTGGCAGTGAGCAGTGTGGGGGGACATCAGAGCTTTTCGACTAGATGCTGGGTTAAGTCTCTGGCAATACAATGACATCATTGCTCTCCTACCATTATTCTCCACTGCTTTCTTGCAAAAAACATCCAATATTGAGGACCTCATAACCAAAAAAAGAAACATGTTTTTTTTTCTGCTATTACGCAGGTTTTAAACGAGTGGAAGAAGAATATAAATACGAAAAGAGCACAAACCAAACATCAAACTGGCAAGCTGAGGCGCTGTTGAACATAGCACTGCACTTAGACAAGACAACTCGGTGATGCCGCTCTGACATCGGTGGTGATGCCATGCTTACTACACAAATGGGCCACCTCACTGACAGGTGATAAGAAACATTATGAAAGATCAGGTGTCACCCAGTGCAATATGGAAGACGCCATCAAAACAATATCACAAGTAAAGCAGGAGGGGCAGGGGAGGGCCAAGGCTCCCCACAGCACGTCCACCAACACAAAGGTACTGGAAGGCCTTTGTTAGTACTTACTGCAAGATCCTGTACTAGCTTCTCCTCAAAAGAGTACTCCTCTGTTTCTATCCATATTCTCTGATAGGCCAGGAGGAAGAGGTTAATAGAGCGATGCCTACGGAGGGGGTAAGAGGACATTAGCCTGGGTTAGATCAAAGCAGAGCAAAGGAGGGAAGCAGGCCCTTCAGGAGAGGTTTAGAATGGTTAGTTCAGGGTACTGGTACATCCCACTGGCCATGAATTCTTTATGGTTTAATAAAGATAAATATCAGAGACTAAAGCATGTCACAAATTGGTTGCTTGTTAGCTTTGAGGAGGATCAGTCAACGCGATTGATTGAGCACTAATGTTGCCCAGAGGTCTGCATAGATGTAGTTAATCTTATTAGCCAAAGCTGATGTCATGTTCTTCTTTAGACCACAAACAAATTGAGATGGCATCAACAGCGCTTCTGCTGGTTGCAGCCAAGTAATGCGCTCAATTATGCCTTGGTTGCCTTGAAGCTGCTGTATGCAGCCATTTGGAGGGCGCTCGCGTTCAGACAGGCTGCAAGGATTATATCCCTCCCTCTTCCTGGTCCGACCTTGTAAGCCTTGACCTTGTAAACTACACATAACATGCCCCACAAGCATGCAAATATAATTTCACTCACCAGCAAACAGCATATCCTAGCATAGTTTTTTAATCTTTTCATTCTCAAAGATGATTATGAATATATACTATACCTATTACAATTAGTATGCCCATCCTAGTACTAACCTACACATCTTACCTTTGACCTCATCTACACCCAATATCTTAATTTAGAGTGGCTATATCTGCTCTATCTTTCAGCTCGATGCCTTACTGCCTAATGTACAGACCAGTGGAGAAACCAGTGTGGATATTTGAATGGAAGTTAAGAATTGTGCCTGGAAGGAAGCAGAGGGTTTTTACATGAGGTGCGCATGGCCTCAGCAACAACGTTGACTACGTTACCGTCAGCATGGAGAGCAGACTGTCATAGCCTGAGTTCTCATGCATTTTCTCCAGCCAAATATGTCGGTAGGCATTCAGGAAGTAATTATTATTTTTGTCCCTAAGGTGGGGAGGAAGTACAATAGAGTGTGACACTGAGGACAGAACAAAGATTTCAACTGAATTGACTTGACATTACTCCTCACATGCAGTAAAATAGTACTCCAGAGCAAAATGTGACTGCATTGGAAATAGGGTAGTAATTGTTTGCTATGCTGGGACATATTTCACTGTCAACAAGTCTGAATGAATGTGACATGCTGCCAGGCAGGCAGGTTGCCGCCTCTGAGCACATATTGAAGGTGGCCGGCCTACTGCTTGGGCCCCATAATTGTTTTCCTCCTACTGTAGCTGGCTTCCTGTAATTGAGTTACAGACCAGTAGGGCATGAAATTGCTAGTGTCCCTTTTCGAAAAAGGGAAAACATCTGCAGGCCAGACATTTATCCTACAAACACACAGACGGCGCCTGTGCATTAATGCATGGTCACGATCCAGGAAGTGAAAAATTAGGTTTCAGAGAGAGAAAACACAAAGAAAGGTGTTACAGATGCTAGAACAATCACAGGGAGATGTCCAATAAGTGTTCTCATGGACAGATTATTAAAAGGTTTTTTAGCATCGTTTACCACAGATATTCTGTAAATATAACATTTGTATTGCAATACCTCGGTAGATTATAGAGTGGAGCCATTCGGAAACAAGCGACGACAGCTCTTTTCCTCTGCTTGGACAGCAACTTCTGCCAGACACATTTCTTGGATCTCAATGGCTGCTCCACCTAATAGTAGAAACAGTGCATTTATCACACACATAATATCGCACAGCTCAAGTGTTTTAAGTGATTATATTCATGTTAATCATTGTCAACCTGATCATGAGATAGTGAATGCAGGCAGGAAAATGGTAAAATATCCATTGGTGCTATTCAGTACTGTGCAAAAATCCTAGCCCACCGCTATTGTCTTAATTAACTTTTTCACAGCTATTATTTTGGCACAGTAAATAGAAGAAAACTCATGACTTTCCCAATTTTGTGAGTTTTTTTGCCCTTTGCATAAAAACACTTTTGGGACAATAAATGGATAGGGCACCAACCACTCAGCGAGACTACATACCAGAAAAACTACCTTTACCAGCAATGTAGATCAATACAGAATGTATTGGATTGTTCCTAGTCACATTATTACTTTGAGTAGTCACTGTGTGGTCACACAGAATAGGCCCCCGAGCCCAATAAAAAATAAGGCCCGCTGATCAATTTCAACAAAGAGCTGCACTGCCCTACACACCAGAGAAAGGACAGGGAACGTGTGGCCCTGTCCACACGGAAATGTTCCTGGGATTTTATTTCATTTTTAAAATTTGCATCCACACTGTGCCAGGATAAGTAAAACAGACATTCAGGCAGAACCACGTGACACCAGAACTATAGAACGCATGAGCATAAAGTCCATTGTCTTCTGCTTTCCAAGGCTTGTCTAGACTGGCGACGGAATGGAGTTACTTCTGCGAGTCATTTTGGAGTATAAAACAAAAAAATATCAGCTGTGGTGAGTCATGCCAGTCAAAGTATTCAGATATTTTGTTGGCTTGTCTCTTCTGGTCACGTGATCGCGACAGGGCCATGACCTTATTGTTTTCAAAAAGTTGCGTTTTGCTTGTCTACATGGCAATAAAAAGCCGGTGTTTTCAGATTTCCCACTCTGGAAGCCGTTTTCAAAAAATTATCGCTGGAATCCCAAAGCTTTAGAAATGGCTTTTATACCCAGACTGATAGATCTCAATTAATCTCAATTGAGTTGTTTTAACAGGGGAAGCTATCTAGGTTTGGATTTTTTTTCTCCCAAAATTTTCATTTAAAACTGCATTTTGTGTTCAGTTGTGTTGTCATTGACTAATATTTAATTTTTCTTGATGATCTGAAACATTTAAGTGTGACAAACATGCAAAAAAATAAGAAATCACAAAACACTTTTTCACACCACTGTACATATACATATACATATGCAGTATATATACACACAACTCTTCCCTCACCCACCCCCCATTTCCCCTGATAGGGTGGGTGGCTGTTCATCTCAAGCTCGAGTCCTCTACAAGAGGCCTGGGAGCTTGAGGGTCCTGTGCAGTATCTTAGCTGTTCCTAGGACTGCGCTCTTCTGGACGGAGATGTCTGATGTTTCTCCACGTATCTGCTGGAGCCAATTCTCCAGTGTGGGGGACACGGCCCCCAGTGCTCCTATGACCACGGGCACCACTGTTGCGTTCACCTTCCAGGCTCTCTCTTGAGCCCTTGGTATTTCTCTAGTTTCTCGTGTTCCTTTTTCCTGATATTGCCATCATTGGGGATGGCTACATCGACCACAATGGCTGTCCTCTGCTGCTTATCCATGATCATGATGTCCGGTTGGTTGGCCACAACCATCTTATCGATCTGTATTCGGAAGTCCCACAGGATCTTAGCCCTCTCATTTTCCACCATCTTGGGAGGTGTTTCCCATTGCGATCTAGGGGTCTCCAGTTCATATTCTGCACAGATGTTTCTGTACACTACACCGGCTACTTGGTTATGGCGTTCCATGTATTCTTTTCCTGCCAGTATCTTACACCCTGCTATTAGGTGCTGGACTGCTTCAGGGGCATCTTTGCACAGCCTGCACCTGGGATCCTGCCTGGTGTGGTAAATCTGGGCCTGTATTACTCCTGTGCTCAAGGCCTGCTCCTGTGCTGCCATGATTAGCGCCTCTGTGCTGTCCTTCAGTCCACACAGTATATATATACAGTATATACACACACATGGTGGAGCACTCTCCCACTCCATACTGGTTAATTATGTGAAAAACAATCGAAAACCACACGGTTCAGAGATTCTATTCTTTCTTTGCATTTTGTAACATTATGTTAAACAGGCAGTTTTAATGTCAGAGATGAAGTAGATGTACCTAAAGCAAAGTGCCACCTGTTTTCTGCCAACACCTCCACACAGTGTATGAAAGTGCAAACGTTCCTACCAGCTCCAGGTTGAAGACAGCAGCAGAGATTCTCTGTATCCGGTCCACCACCCTCTCAGGGTCAGGAGGTCCCTCGCCTCGTATTATGATATCCTTGTAAAGGTTTATCTGCCACCTCACGGCAGGGTCTTCAGACTGGGGGCAGGTATCACAGACGGATGTCAAGCTGATACAGCAAATGTTATTATACACTATAAGGACAAAAGTATTGGGCCACACAAGAATTCAAGTTTCATTCAGTCCCATTGCCACAAGTGTATAAAAATTAACATTTGTGAAAAAATGGGTTGCTCAGTAAGGGTGTAGTAACACTAGGTCGTTCGTACTGTACTGGGCTTGGACACAATTCCCCCTTCCTCTTCTGGCCAGCGTTCTCACTGTACATTTGTACCATGGCCCACATGAGCATGTGAACGGAGCCCTAGACTACCTCTTCCAGATCATGCCAAAAGAGGGAAAGCGTGCTGAGCCTGGTCGCAATTGAGTGTACTCACACTAGCCAAACGTTCCTTATATGGGCATGAAACGATTGGTCTAGTGTGAGTACGCTGTAAATTCAATTGTAGTACTGTAAAATTTTGTCATTAGTCCTTAAGACTCCATCAGTTGTATTATTCTGAGTTGGTTCATTTAGGAATTATATGCTTCCAACAGTTGGTGAAAGCAGTGTTAGGGGAGCATTAATTCCACACTCACCTTTTCTCTGAGGTGAAGGTTTTGCCGGATGTGATCTTTGACCTCATCATCTGTGTCTCTCTGTAAAACAATATTCAAAAGCTTGGACATGGATCAAATGTGGCATTTTATCAAAGCTGCACATTTTTTCAAATGGGCAGATTTTAGTCTGACCATCAAATAGCGTGTCTTGGCCAAGGAGATGAGTTCCTGGTCTCCTGGGGTGCACATATTGAGGCCGATGGGAAGCATCTTCTTCAGAGCGGCCACGATCAGTGATGTCTGGATGGAATAGAACTCACCCCGCCTTTTCTTGTGTTTCCTCTCCTGGTCCTGTCCCCCAGACTGAAACAAATACAGCAAACAAAATACACAATGAAGGAGAAATAAGAAACTTTTTACTCTTCATGTCAACAGTCTAACTCAATCACAAAGTACAGGATTATCATTTATCATTGATCTTATTACAAAGTGGGAGGCTGGATAAGAATAAAACCAGCGACAGCAATAAAGGCATTGTTTGTCAGCCCTGGCACAATCTGTGATAACACTTAATGTTCCACTGAAGCGTATAAATATCTCACACCTCAGATGAAAACACAACTAACAAGCTGTCTCTGTTTCAAAAGCAAGATGTCACAAAAAAGTGGAAAGGAAACCTCCACTACTGAGCCAAATCGAAGCAGCAAGCTCTGAAAAAAGCATACATATATCCACACAGATAAGAACACACACATAACAACATATGCAAACTTAGGCCAATTAGTGGCCAAACACAACACAATCTAACAATCAAAACGATTCCACATTTCACAATAAGATTTCACTATTTCACCCACCAAAAGACAATGAAGAACAAGGAAATGTACTATGCCACGCACAGCAATAAAAGGAGAAAAAGACACCAGAAAACATAATAATATGACTTCACTATAAATGACAAAGCACAGAGGCACAATGCACTATTGTCTTTTCCAATCAGCTGCCATGGAAACATGCACTGCATCACTCTACCTTTTCCTTAAAGGACTGTATGAGACACAGAGAGAGGCAGAGAGAGACAGGTAGGTAGAAGGGTGACAGTTAATGGAGGCTCACGTTGTTGTGTGCACTGCAGTGAAATCCATCCCTTCAAAGAATTTGACGTTCACAAATAAAATGCAGTATTTGCTTCTGACGTGTGTGTGTTAGTCCCGTCTATTAAGTCACACTGGTGTATTTACAAAGTTATAAAAGTATTTTTGGTTAGTTTGTTCACATATTGTTTTTCTTATATGGTTGATTCAAGGATCAACAAAGTCAAACTCAAGATTAATAGAAACATAAAACAAAAACTACAAATGTGAGTTTGTTAATTTTTTTTTTTCTAACAAAGCTTCTTGCCAATAGATTTCAAAGTTTTTGAAAGCTGCAGTAGCACGTAAAATTGTTTAAATGTTGTTTAATTGTTTAAATACTGCATTTTAAGAACAAAAACTTAACGGAGCATGGTGAGTTTTCGAGGATTACGGCGCAGCAACATAGTCAGCACTCGCCCGTATGTGCATGACAGTCAGAAGGCTAAGCAAATAACCTGAAATACAAATGAATTCATCAGACTAGAGGACCAGCCTTTCTCAGCGGTGGAACCGCCGACTGCTCTCTCACATGGAAGAAGTCTTGCCATGAAGCGCTCCATCAAAGAATGTACTCTCCTTAAAGAAGGCATCTCATCCTCTGTAAGTTTCACAAGTGATATTTGTTCTCTTGAAAAAGTAAGCAAAATATAATATTTTTGTCTAAATTAAGGTGATTTATTTATTGTTCCTTTTTTCATATCATATAACCAATAGCAAGAGTGCAGCCAGGAAATTTGTGCCTCATGAAATTTTTTTTTTTTTTTTTAATTTTTTTAATAATGACCAATTTGCCATGGGCACCTTGGAGTTGTCCTAACTTTTCCCACCTTTACAGCGTCCCCGGCCAATAGCACTCATCATAAATATATCAAAAAGGTTACAGTTAAACCATGTAATCGGTATCGGAATCGGCAGCATTAAACCCTGATCGGAGCATCTCTTGTAAATACTGTACCAATCAAATGCTGTAAATACTGTTATACTGGCATGGAGTGATGGATGTGAACCAACCTTTGACATCTTAGTTTTATTGTCTCCAGTCAGGAAGGAAAGATTGTTGATTTCATTCTGGACCACAAAGTTCTGTTCCTCTCGTTTAAAATTCTGTGAAATTAAAAAAGAGAGACAAATCCTATTTGATCAGCTTTTTAATCAGATGTCCAATCTATGCTGTCATGATTTCTTACATGTGATTTGCACCAGAGGATAAAAATTTCAGCAACCATTCTGAAGAGCTCATTAGAGTCTGAGTCTGGTTCTTTCAGCCATCTGGATCTGCACACAGAGGGAGGTTTGACCTTGACCTTAGTCATCTAATAGCGATGAGCTCACCTGTTGTTGTCCACATAGCGAATGAGCATGGGGTAAAAGGCGTAAAGGTCCCTGCAGAGCACAGCAAACTCATCCAGGATGAGCAGCTCAGCCTCCTGGGTGTCTCCCTTGCTGTCAGCCTTTAACAGCTCCTCCTCGGCCACCACCTTCACCGTCTTCTTCTTCAACTTCTCCAGCGTTGGCAGGAAGTGACTCTTTAGCAGGTCAGTGCGGGCTTTGCTGATGATGGGCTGCACATACACTGAAACACAAACAGTGAAAACATGCAGAATATGCACCGTAATTTCCAGTGTATAAGCCACTACTTTTTTCTTAAACTTTGAACCCTGCGGCTTATACAGCAGTGCGGCTAATATGTGGCTATGTTCCAATCTCGTAACATCTCCTTGACTTTATAACTACAACTAATCGTTTAAATACTGTGCCGCTCTCGAGTCAGTGAGGAAACGGCAGCTCTTTCTTTGGCAGGAGCCAATCACGAGTTACAAGTGAACTCACGACAAACTTGTCAACCCATTGGAAATCGCAGGAGGTCATTATAATACTCATGATAACACTCATAACAGTCACGGTGTCGTCTTAAAAAGAACAGTAAAATCATCTCAAAGCAACTTAACACTCAAAAGGTAGCTAAGACATATACAATACAAGTACCAAGAAGAGTTTTAAATTAAAAAAATACTATTTTATAGGCTTCCCATCATGCATTTCGTCCCAGCAAAGCATTTCATTGACGCTGCAATGATTCATCGCTGTTTCATGGTTGACTATGGCCTATTAGTCAAAAATCTTGAAAGACAAGTCATATGTAGTATTCTACACAGGCCACTAGGCGTCAGTAAAGTTACATTGATGAGACATTATTTTACATGTCATTAACTTAACTTGCACTCTGCATTGAGTCAGCCACGAATGCAGAGTGAAAAAAGTTGTCCTCCCATTACGTGTGGAAGTGGTATATCTTTTTTGCTTCTTACTTTGTCTTTCTTCCCCACTCAGTTTCAAACCCTTTCTTAAGTTCAGAATAAATACATTGGAGGCTAACTAGTTAGCTCGATGGCTTGCTATTCTTAAAGTGGCAGCCCTCTCTTTTGTCCCTGCAGAGATAGTCTGTGTGTAAGAGTTTCGCAATGCGGTGTAAACAAAGATAGCAGTAGTGCAGCAGTGTCCATTATTTTACAGATGCACCTGCACGCTAGATGCATGTCAGACTGGCTGCCCTGTAAATCAGTCAAGTGACAAATGTCATAGTGAGGGTGGATGATAGGCTGATGTCAATCTTTTCTTTTTTTTTATGCCATGCGATCCCAATGCTAACGTGTGAGTTATTATGTCTTATTATTGCTTATCATGTCTACTATAGTAGGTAATGTGAGTGTAAAGGTGACTACAGAGTATAGGGGTGTTATTTCATGTCTACAGGGTTCTAATACTGGTAAAAACATATTTAGTAGGTCATAAACAGGTTTTCTATACTTTGAAAAGAAAAATACTCCATGTTGAATCCTACTTTGCGGAAATTCACTTATCACAGTCGGGTCTGGAACCAATTACCCTCGGTAAACGAGGGAAGACTGTACAGTGTTCAGTTCTAAAAGCATTAAAGACATTACCTTGATAAAGTAATTAGTAATTAGTTTCATTGTGGAGTGTGCTGCACTGGCTAAGTCCTACCTGCAATCCTCTTCATCCACGAGGCCTCATCGATGCCCAGGTTGTTGTTGAGGATTTTCAGGATGTTGCCCAGAATGAGGCTGAGGTGTTGTGATGTGACGGTGGTGCAGCACACGCTGCTGCTGCTGCTGGCTGGCTGGTTCTCAGGCCCCCTTTCCCACCAGTAGGACAGGTAGTTACAAAGCATGGGCAGGACCACTTCGATCACATGGGGCATCTCTGTGTACCGCGCTCCAGATTCGGCCATGTCGTTGATGTCTTTCACGAGCCCGTCAAGTCGCGGCATACCGGGACACATTTTCTCAACTGAGTCTGGAATGCCCAGGACTAAAGATTGAATCAAAGACTATTTAGAGCCATATCTAAAGGATTGCCTAGAAAGAACAACATCTAACTTACTGGCTCGTTCACGGCCACTTTTAGTGTTAAAAACAGAGAAGGGGTTGTACATGTTCAGCATGGGTTCCAAAAAAGCCACGGGCATGGCCCCCGCCAAGGTGGCCAGACACTGACCCAGAGCTGGCAGCTGTCTGAGGGACACAGAGCAGGTCAAAGTGGCTCAATGTATGGATTCAATTACAAAACCATTAATGGAATAACACTGCAAATTAGCTCGGATACCTTTCTACGTAGATGTTCTTCCCTGTCCCCAGAGCATAGAGGCTGGTCAGGATCCGATAGCAAGACACTTGGACATCATCCACTGGAAAGGGCAAAACAACTCCAACTGAATCATGTCCTAACAGATGTTCTCTACTCAGCATGTCCTGTTAAAAGTCAATTGTTCACGTACCTTGGACTGGATGTCATTCAAAAGCATAATGTTATATCTCTTTTAATCACAGAAGTTTTGAAAAAGAATGGTGGAAGTCTGAGACTGGTAGAGAGCTGTAAATAATCATTAGCTACCAAAGTGCAAATTTACTTTAGCCAGCTATAACATCTGAGGGCAGATACCCTTTAAATTTAGAAAGGCCTCAGCTTTGCCATAGAAAGAATCACTGGCTGTTGGAAAAATAAGGTTTCATAAATAAAAGGCACTTATTAATGCAAATCTCTAATCAGATGATAGAATCGTAAATCATTTTGATCAGGACAATGTTACAGTCTACATTTGAGCATCAGAATGGGCTGCAATGGTGATTTATGGAAATATACTGTAGCAAGTTGCTTCTGGTACAATATTTCAGAAGCAGCTACGGTTGAGCCTCAACATTTCAATGTTGAAGTAGTACACTTTGGTAATTGACCAAGACTTTAAAAGGTGAAACTGCAGTCATGCATGGCATTGACTGAAACTGCAGCATGATCTCATGAGACTTTGTCTTATTTTATCTATCACTGCAAGTGGCTAAGATGTTCATGCGTGCTATAGTCCTGCCACATATAAGCTACTGTTACAACCTGGTCACAAGCAAACCAACCACACTAATAGTTGCATCGTTTTTTGTTTTTTTTTACTAACCTTTTATACTGTATTTGCATTGTTCCTTTTATAGTCCTTTTATTGTTGTTTTAGGGAGACAATTGTTAACATCTGTCCAGGGACAACAAATGAAAAATAGCCTTTTGGCTAACTCTGGTGCATTTGCAGCAATGCTATTTAATGTACACTGTCCCTGTCAAATAAACCAATTAAAATAAATATAAAATATTCTAATATAAGGGAGTTTGTTTTTTTACCAGACTTGGCTTATATCTTTCAGTAATGGCCTCTACAGTGTACCTCTGATTGCAACAAGGAAAAAATGCAATGGCAACCATAGAACTGGAGATGGCAGTCATTGAAATGAATGTGGGGTTTCAAGAGAATATTCACAAAAGGGAAAAATTCAAGTTGCCTGTTGGATTTTCAAGTCTTGATTTCTGCTTCAGCATTTGGATGATGTGGTCAGATCTTCCATAAAAACAAAGTACAAGTATGCCTTGTATTAATGACATGTAATTGGGGCTACTCTTTTGGCGCAAATTGGTCTTGGTCTTCCGAAGTATTGTTATTCATTCATTTACGTCAAACATTGGCACACTGGTCTCACTACTAAGATATTTTGTCTCTAATCAATATTCCCTACATGCGTGTCGCTGAATGTATGCACTGTAACAGCTGAGGTGATTCTAAAGACAAGAGGATTAACAAGTTGCACCCCATGAATGTCACGTCAGCGCTTTTTTCTTCGTATTGTATTATCTGTGTCTCAGTGTATCACCACACTTACACTACATGTAAACATTTGCTAGATTATATCTTAACTGTGAGGACTCACAAAGAAGGTCCACCCCAAAGTGGTGTTGAGTGATGTGCTCAAACAGAGCGGTCAGGATGGGGAGCAGAGCCACCGTGGTGTAGTTGATGTTCTGCGAGACGCCTTTCATCTGTGAACGTGAGTGAGTGAACTTCCCCAGCTTGAGGTTCTCGAACGTTTTCTCCAAGTCCTCAGCGGCGTTCTCAAAGAACGTCCTCAACCCCACCCTCACAGATTCCGAGCCCGACTTCATCACTGTCCTGTCGTGGTGGAAAAGAGCTTGATCAACACTCACAAACACAAATATTGCATTCAAAATAAATCACTCAATAACCCTTGGCATGAAAAGGACAGCACTCTGTAAATGTTCGTAAAATATGAGACATCCACCTCACTGCCTCTCTCACACGTAGAAACATGACTGATGTGTTCAGTAAATTACATAAATATTTACATTAAATCCAAGGTGACATTGCAGGTGTCAAAGCATTGCATACAAAAACGGTGTATGCAATGCATTAATATGATTAGTCTGTCTATTTTCAGCATTTCATAATTCATAACATTACTACATGAATAACAAGGCTTTGATGTGTCCCAGTAGAAAGGACAAATGAAAGGTAAAAAACATTATGGCCTTCATTCAGCGTGAGCTGCATTAACAAGAAGCACACTGTAAGCCTTGGGCATCATATGCTGCATGAAACTTGTTTGCTTAATTAAATGCCAAAGGATGCTCTTTGCTAATGTCAGTGCTTCCCGCAAGACATTCCAGCAATAAGAATACTTCATGACAAATATGCTTTTAATGAGATGAAACAAAATTGATTTTAAGTCATAAAAGTACAGCGAGAAAGGCTCGCAAATAATTTAAATAGTTCAGCAATTTATCAAACAGTGGGCTTTTGTTTCATTCCTTTAGGAATGGATATTCAGTGTTTCACTTTACACGCTGCCATGTTTGAACCCACCTGGTATCCAGTGTGTGTGCCAGGATGTGCAGACAGCTCACCATCGTGGTAGAATCACTTCCTAAGAGACAACAAGCACGCAAAAGCAATCATCACAATGTTTGATATTATCGGCCAACTGATATTATTGTATATTATTTTATATTGGCAGAAAATTTTGATCTCTGTCCATATCAATATAGATTTTCTGAATATGCAATTTGCAATAAAAGCACTGATTATGCAAGAGGAAAGAAAAGTATCAATCTTGAATATTGGAGTACTACATGGAGCAAAGTAATTCCCGATTTAGAATTTCACTAATTGTATTAGTCCAGAGTTTTACAGTTTGTACTTTACTTTGTTCTTATACGAATGTTTGTACCACATGTGCAGTTATTTGCATAAATGTGCAGCTAAATTGTATGGTTACCAGCATTATTAGAATTGGATTCTTATTTGTGAATCTATTCAGTCTAACCTCTCTTACTTGCTGATAGTAGTTTATCAACATTTTAGTTGACTATTGGTCATGACTTTTGAAATAACAATTTTGTTGAGACAAAATGTTTAAAATGGCACTTTTTCTATGACGTACAGTAAATTGCATATTGCAGTATTTTTCTTATTAACAGTGTTTATTTGCTAAATACATTCTGTGGCATCACAGTAAAATAAGCATCATGTGTTCATTCATTACACAAGATGCGACCTGACATTAGGTTGAGGGAAGACCTGCACTGCCTGTATTGGTGTTGGTGGTATCCGTATCGATAATGAAGTGCTGGGCAACATCGATATATCAAATATCGGTATGAAAGCAAATATCAAGAATATTTCTAATTATGATGAGGAGAAGTCACTGCCATATACTTCTCGGGACATTTAGTAGGCTTTCATACAAAAAAGTAATGCACTACAATCAGTAGAAAAAACATATTTGACCTAAAAACAAGGTATCTTACCTCCTAACCCCATTAAATTTAAATTAAAATACATGATGCTCCTATAATTTCGGTTTCATAATACAGCCACTTCTGTTTAAGAAGGATGTGGCCTCATGTTGACAATTTTAACTGAACAATGCTGAAATGCTGAATACTGAACAATTCCTGAGCCTTTCATTAGTCTGAATTGAACTCCTGAAATCAAATAACTTTTGCACGACATCCTAATTTCTTGAGATGCTGTATATGTACAGTCATGGAAAAAATGATTAGACCACCCCTGTTTCTTCAGTTTTTTGTTCATTTTAATGCCTGATACAACTAAAGGTATCTTTGTTTGGACTAATATAACAATGACAAGAAAAATAGATCTTAAGAGTTACATTTTTTTGGCAGTACAATGCTATAGCTATTCATGCAAGCACTTACACTGTAAGTGATTTTGGTTATTATCAAAAAAACCATGGAAGTTGCTAGATATCAGCTCTTAAATGAAACTCTTATGAGCTATATTTGTTATCACCATTATATTTATCCAAACAAACGCACCTTTAGTTGTATCAGGCATTAAATGGATCAATAAACTGAAGAGACAAGGGTGGTCTAATCATTTTTTCCATGACGGTATATGTATTTTTGGGATGCTCCGATCAGGGTTTTACGCTACCAATTCCGATACCAATCATCCATGAGTGAAATCATCTGACATCCGATCACATAGATTAAGTGTACATTTTAAAATGTATTTATGATGAGTGCTATTGGATAGGCGTGTCATTTAAGGGGGAAAAGTTAGGACAATTCCAAGGGACCCCAAAAAATAGGCATTTCTTAAAAAATAAAACGGGGGGATGGGGCGCCCAGTGTGTGTTTTTTTTTTTTTTACGGGGCCCCGAATTCCTGGTTGCAACCCTGCTACTGGCTATATGATATGAAAAAAGGAACCATTAAATCACCGTCATTTAGACAAAAACATACTTGACTTACTTTTTCAAGAGAACATATTTCAGTCTTGAAACTTAGAGAGGATGAGACGTCATCTTTAATGAGAGTTTGAATGTGAGAGTACATAGTTTGATGGTGTTCTAGCAGGACTCCAAGTGAGAGAGCAGTGGGCAAACCCGATGTCTTCCACTGCTGAGAGAGGCTAGTCATCTAGTCCGAGGAACTGAATTATTTTCCGGGTTATTTGCTTTAGACTTCTGTCTGTCACGCACATATGGCGAGTGTTGTCCAACGCTGGCTACATTAGGTGATGTTTGACCGATGATCACATCGTGAGCCTCGAAAACTCACCATACTGCGTCAAGTTCTGCAAATGCTGTAGTAAATTAAAGCTTTTTAACATGCAAGATATTTTTCGTGTCATGTTTAGCAAGGTACAAAATTTATCACTCTCACAAAACAGGTAAGTTCCACACGGCAGACATGTTTGTTTTGGGTTTGGCATGCCTGCGTAGTGTGAAGGAAAGTGGGTGGGGGACGCTCGTTACAGGCTGCATGCTGTAGTCATTTATCGGCATATGCCGATCACATGCTTTTTCTCAGAAATCGATATTGATCGGTGGCCGATCGATGGAAGCATCCCTAATGTATTTATTTACTGTGTTTTCAGCAAAAAGAAAAAAACACCGAAATACTCTGCATGCTTTATATATTGCATTTTCCTAAAAATATCATGCATATTTTTAAATCATGTTCAACAGGTCGTATTCAATTATTAACCTTAAAATGGTAATAATCAATAATTCAAATTTGGAAAAAAGATCAAGTTTGATTTGACATAAGTTTGCAAACGCTACACACACACACACACACACACACACACACACACACACGTGCATGCACACATGCAGGCAGAAGTGAGCAGCTTACCAAAGAGAGAAATCCTATGTCTTACAAGAGCTGCCAGTTTACAAAACAAGCTAGAGGTGTGAAGTTTAGAAAAGGGAGGGAAATTCAGAAAGTTACAATGAGTAAATAGTTGAAGCAAAGATCGTAAAAATGATTGTACAGTGAGTTTTACTGTCATGCTGTGTACAGTAAATGTGTGTAGATGCAAGGCAATGTGGCGACCTGGTGACCATTTCCTTCTCCTTGTTGGAGGCGTAGCCGCTGCTGCTGAGGTTCTTATTGGGTGATGACAGGAAGTAGAGAGAGTGATTCTTGAAGTATTGGTCAATGAGTGGGAGGAGAACCTGGAGGAGCACAAAAATATATAAGATATACATAAGATAGACATACAGAATCACACATAGAATTCCATTCTTACTTTGGCAAAAAACTTGATTTCTTGCTCATGAGGTGACCTGTCTGTTTTGCCACTGGCAGCCATGGCCTCTGGATTAAATGAATATAAAAAAAAACTGAAAATGGGCTTTCATATGTGCATTATAATTGCATCCTTTGCGTTATTATTGTACCTAGATGAGCGATGAACTCCTGGGCGGAGTCAACATACTTGAGCAGCTTCTTGAGGAACCTGTAAGCAAACCTTTTCTCCATGGACGAGGAGTCCTGCTCCAAGTCCTTCAGACCTCTGCAACTCAACACATAAAACAACAATCACCTTTTTGACTCATCATCTAAACTACACCGTCAAACAGCAACTTTTAGAAGCTGTGTTTGCCATGTTAGTGACCACCTTGTGATGCTGTAGCCACTGATTTGAAGGAAGCGGAAGAGATCCTGAGCCTTCTCTCGATCACGAGCCTTCTCTTTGGCTGTCAGCGTTTCATAGGGCACCAGCAAAGGGTGTGTACCTCCACCTAAAAGCAGTGTCCAAGCACACAATGAAGTCATACGTGGAGTGTACTATGTTCGTTTCCAAGAAAGCAGTGGTTGCACGGTTTTGACCTATTTACGAATGACGTATGACCTACTTAGGCACACCAACTAAAGATTTGGGTGGTCGTCATCAAAAACTAAGCAGATCTAAAGCTGATCTTTAACCTTGACACTTTGACCTGTGGAAAGCTCTGATGACCATACATGACCATATATGGTGACTATTAAGTGCTATTGTGATGTAATTGTTGCAGAGACACAAAGACAAAAAAAACCACAAACCGCTATATCCTGCTATTTGCACTTCAAAACAAAAAAAAAAGAGGTTCTTTTAACCTGCACACCTGTGCGAGGTCACAGTATCTGAATGTATCTGTGTGTAAACAGGAAGTAGCATAATGACCCAAATATAAGCCAACCCTGGATATAAGATGACCCCTCTTTTTCAAGACCTGTTTTTGGAAAAATATTTTTTAAGACCAAATAAAGTCTATTTTTTTAAATCATGTTTTCAATAACAGTGAAAATAACAACTGGTAATAGATTACAATAAAATACAATATTATATTTGTTTGTTTGCATTTATACAATTTCTATACCCCAGATATAAAATGGGTACCCTTTTTCAGACTTTTAGGGAAAAAATATATATTCAGGTCAAGACGGTACAATTGAGCTCATTAGCATATCACCTCTATATCCCAGGTCAGTCTTTTTCCTTTTGGCCCAGATGTTATGGTAATTTTCAGCCACCACCTCCACCATTCCCTTGTACAAAAGACAACAAATAGGAAAAACGGCAACTTTCATCAGCATTCAGTAAACAGTAAAGATTGGCATAACAATGACTCAAATAACATTAAGAAAGTCGATTGAGTGATTAATTGTTTTAAAGGTGCTGTCCCTTTTCAGTTCCAAACTACACTTTTTTAAACCAAAATAAATATTAAAATATACAAACACCAAAAATGGCTAGGAGGTGTTACCAATAGTTGTTTAAAAGAACAGATTGAACAAATAAATGTCTATATTTGTCACAATTCCAACATAAACTTGAAAAAGATTTTGTTCAACCTCAATAACAGTATTGCTTTTTACATCTTTTACTCTTTGCTGTCTGGTATTCATGTAAATGTCCATGGCGTGTGCACATATGCAACAAATCGAAACGTATTCTAACCTAAAAAATGTTTCTCATGAGAAGTAATGCAATTCCAATTAATCCGTTTCGGACACCCAAAAATGTTAACACTGAAATTTTTTTTTATAGTTTTGCAATTATATTTTCACATGGAGAAAACAATTCGGAAGGTCTATAAATGACAAATGAAACGGATAAATGAACATTTAACGTCACTTTTACTTTAATTAATGACTTGATTGGTGACAAGGACGACTATTATAGTCAGCTTCGTATTTTCCTCTGAGTTATCTCTTCAATTCAATAGTGTTTCTTACCTTCTTTATCAAAATGTGCCATACTGCACGCTAACCGGAAAACGTATGCAAACTGAGGCAACGTTTTCCATGTAACCAGGAAAATATCCTAACGGGCAAGGCACCTTTAAATGATTGAGGCAACATGAAGTGCATTACTGGGCTGCAACTAGAAGAGGTGCTATGGATTCAGTCTCAAATAGTTTGATGGGACATTTGGCTGACCATTGAGCTGACCATTTGCTAAACGTTTAAATTCCACTTGGAAGCATTATTCTGCTCAATACAACAGCAACATTGACATCGGATTTCAGAACATTCAAAGACAGATTCTGCCATCCTGATATTTAAAAATGAACAAAGAATCAATGAATTGATCATTTATTTTCTCCATCGAGTCAAATGCCCATCCCCGGTAAATAACATTTTTCTTTTTGTTTGTTTGTTTTGGTTTTTTAAATCTTGTATTTGGTCTGGAAAAAAGATACAAATAAATGTATGGTAAAGGAGTGGTCACTCACTTGCAGCTCTCTGGATAGAACCACATTGCTTGTGTCTACCGGGCTGGGATGAAAACCATTCGCCTGTGTTTAAAGAAATTGAAATGAGTGATTCAGCAGGTTGATTGTGTCTATTTTTTATATATTTCCACCATACTTGTGAGGCCTGAGAGATCTTTCGCATCTTTTCATTCTCCCTGTGTTGCGATGTGCTCTCTCCATCTCTGGCCCGGTCGACACTCCAGCCCATTGCCAGCATGCTTTTCAATGACTCCCTGATTGGCCATCTGTAAATCTCTTTCTCCTTAACACCAGGAGGCAACACAGTGAAATAATTAGTCTCTAAATAGTCCTTTAGTTAAACCATGAAGACAAAGGTACTGGGACACATGTTTTAATCAATTATTTGAATCAATAAGGAATAGGGATAGACCCTTAAGTTGGTTCTTAACTCTTAATTATTCCCACCGTAAAAGTACACAAAACAAGGTGCAAAAAAAGGAGTGCTTGGATGAGTTTGATGTGGACGAACTAGAACAGACTTTATGAGCAAAGCTTCTTCTGCAACATCAGTGACCTCTGTCCAAACAAAAGGAAAAATTCCCCTCCAGACAGGCTTTTGGCGATGACCAATTTTCAATTCCTGTAAATGCAATAGCTAGGTGTGCCAATATGTTTCCTCATGTAGTCAACAAATGCAAAAATGCAACATCATCCTAAATCTTATGTTACGGTACATAAGATTACGGTACCTTCTCTGTCAGAGATTTGTATGTCCTGAGCTGTGGGTGAGTCCTGGCCTTCTCATCCACACAGTCTCCATATTTCCACCCAAGCAGCACCTGGAGAGCAATCACAGTGGGTCGTATGAGGCCAACAGCGTATCTATTGTGCCTTTGTTTATTCTTAGAATGCCTTGGTAGAAGATATACACACAACGACACGTTCAGATTGTGCTCTACTCAGCTGTCTTTACACAGACGCAATACTGCATCATGTAGCAGGAACAATGTAAAGCATTGGCCCTCAATACAGAAACAAGCAGTCTTATTGTCAAGCCTCATTAGCTTTACCTTCTCTGCTGACCATTTCTCATGAGAATGTTCAGCATACTTGTTGACAAAGTGCTCAAGCTTCTCTGGGAGGGCAATGCTGAAAGCCAAATGTGCGTATTAATAAGTGGGGACTCTCGATGCATGCAGTTACATTTTTGTACCGTAATGTTTGTACTGTGTATGAACATCAAACGTGTAGCTGCATTGTGACTTACTTAAAGGTGGTGATGGGTTTGGGGTCAAAGTTGCCGTGAGTATCTACTGAAAGAGGCTTCTCCATGATGCTACTAATAGACGCATCCACATAGTCGGGCGGTAATGCTCCAGCTATGGCGCTCAGACAGGGCATCGCCATCTTGAACAGCTCTGGGTCATATTTCTGCACAAAAAGAAGAAAAAAGCCTAATTGAAGTATTGTCATCCATTGGTTGCTCATTAAAGTAGTTGGGTCAAGAAGCAAAAACAAGACAAAGGGGAAGTCTGGAGAAGAGATATTAATGATTAATTATTAAGGCTTCATATCAATATCATGTTTTTAGGGTGGGCCCAAAATCGAATGGAATGCTATGAACATGTCTGAAAATCTTTTTGCCTAAGGCTAGTCTCTTTAATAGCAGCACAACATTTGAATCATATTTTAACCATAATATTAACAGCCATGAAGAGTAATTTAAGTTGAATTTTGAGTGTAGATGTATTTTTTGGGATATCTGAGTGTACTTAAATACATCAGATTTTACTTCTGCAGTAAGAGTTACGTTAGTGAGTGATAAGAATAGCCACTTATTGTTTTTCTTTGTTTTTCTGTTTATTTAGACCACACACACGGACATAATAAAGACATTATTGTGATTTTTGCAGTGGCCCTGAATGCATCTTGCGGTAGTCTAGTCTAGACAATGAGGAATTGTCGTTCCAAGGAGGACTAGAGACGTGTTTGTGTGTTGGTAATACCTACAGTATATGGTGCTGGAATTACACTGCTGTTGATGTGTTCAGGTCAGAATAAAGTTATAAAACAGTGTCAGACTGTGTGACTGTGTGGGGACACTACACAATGCTTCAGTCTGCCGTCATAACAGAGAGGTGTGGCTTGACATGATGCTTAACTAAGCTAAACATTTGAACGGAATTAAATTAGTTACTGCTGTTAATGCACTATTTTGTGATAACTTTAATTTAAAGACAAAGCTTTGTGTTGTTGTTAGCTATTAGTATCAAGTTATCAACATTTCAGCATTCTCTCTTTAAATTGTGCCATCCATCCATCCCTGACTTCGGGCGAGAAGGGGGGTACACCCTGGACTGGTCGGTAGCCAATCGCAGGGCACATATAGACAAACAGTCATTCACTTTCACATTCATACCAATGGAAAATTTAGAGTTGTCAATTAACCTCACACGCATGTTTTTGGAATGTGGGAGGAAACCGGAGTATCCGGACAAAACCCACACATGCACTGGGAGAACATGCAAACAAAGAGATGCCCAAGTGGAAATTCAAACCCAGGTGTTCCCGATCTCCTGACTGTGTGGCCAACATGCTAACCACTCATTTAAATTGTGCCATTTTCCTACATTTTTCCCCATATTTAATGTGTTCTTTGTTCAATTTTTAAGGTGAATGTGATAATAAAAAAAGAACCACGCTTCCGCAATGGCCACCAGGCCACACTTTGGACATCCCTGGTTTAAGCGGCCCTACAATGTTAAATGCGTCTGCCTGTAATAATAGCTTGCCATGAAGAACAGTAAGCTGTGAGGCTCTTCATGTTTATAGGTAGAAGAAAAAATAATTTAAAATTAGGCATTAGTACAACAGCTGATGTATATCACTTGGAAGAGGTATGTGAAAGCCCAGAATAAACAGATGCCTCACCCTCTGGGAGAGCGAGTCAAACACTCCCCAGAAGATCTTCTTGGTGAGCTGCAGTTCATCCTCCGAAGCCGTACCGTAGCTACCCCAGCCGGATGGGAGACAGTAGTACTTCCAGTTCTGCTCATAATGGTTGGTTAGCAGCTGGGGGACACGCGAAGGAAAAAAACGTCACTTCATATGAAGAATTAAATATACAAAATGACTTTTATCACACTAAAAATAATACAAAGGCTATGGAAATGCATAAAAGCAGCACTAACACGCTCAGCACAGATGAAATCTAAATGTAAATACAGTACTGTACGTGAGTGTACTGTGTGTCCACTATTTCACAGGCCAGTCATATCTTATAACATTTGATCTCTTTTTTTCCCTGGCGGCCAGATTGATGAAGTGGATCAGCAGAGCCAACATGCTTGTCATCTCAAAGTCTAATACTCCACCCCAATGTTTTTTTTCTCCACTGACTGTCACTTTATCACAGATGTCTACAAACAAGTGGAAGTGTGTGAGAGAGGTGGGAACCAGTTATTCGATCCATAAAACACACTGAAGACGACCACAGTGACCATGCAGAAGAAAAGAAAAGGTCTGATAATGAGACATTCGGGCAAGGCAACTGGAGGGGATGTGATAAGAGACGGAGCCTGCCAACAGAATTTTAAACAGAGTGAATAATATGTTGGCCACCCTGAGAGGCATCTTGCAGTATTCAGTCAGCAAGGGCACGTCAAAGACGAGGCGGTGCAGAAGCTGCTGCAGCATAGAAGGGCGAAGGTGCCTGCAGAAAGAGGTGAGAGAGAGATAAGTGTGCCCCCATGAGCTTCTTTTAACCACCATCACTGACTTGGGAGACAAGCCAGATCCGATTTATTGTTAATCTCAACCCCTGTCTGCGCAGATAAATGTGCCTTTTGTGCTCTCCTCACTTGCAGACAGCCAGCAGGCACTCCTCAATGGCGTCTCTCTGGGCCTTGGTGAGGGACCGGCCCTTGGAGAGGCGGTAGATGGTGTGCAGGGTGGAATCGATGAGCGTGGCATGGTGCTCGGTGCCGGCAAAGAGGGGCGCGCAGCGAGTAAGGAGGGGGAGCATGGCTGAGCCGATGTAACGGTTCATGGCCAACGCCGTCTCGGTGGTGCACAGACCCTCCTGCAGAGAGATGTGGGATTACATTCTGACACCTCATGCAACATTAAGATAATACTCAGTTGTGGGGATTCTCCCATCAAATGGTACTGTGCTTTTTTCTTTCAAATTCAAAATTCATGTTCTATAAAGCCTCTCCTGTTCAAGGTCACAGGAAAGTTATTTTCAATATGTATTTAATACAGAGCTGTGACTCAAATGCAATTTTAATCCTTGTAGGGTTGTTTTTTTAGTGCCATTTTTACTGGGCTTTGAGGCAAAATTAAATGTGTTCCAAGAATCCTGGCTTGCAAAAAGTGGCTTAACCAGAAGAACAATTACATTAATCTCTGCTACTGTGTCTATGCGATAGCAACAATTGAATTTCAGTTGTAAAGTTTTACAACAAATTCAAAATTATTTGTGTGGTCAGTACAATTTATGACACTGCCTTTGGAAGACATATCAGAAGTAATGAAGACAATACTGCAGTTTTCTTGTATGAAGTATACATACTACACCTATACAGAGTACCTATTTTATAATTAGAAATGACTATATTATTGTATAATTTGTGTTGTGTTTTAATATTTTAATTACAGTATACTCACATTGTAGTCCTGCTACTTCTTTCCTTCTCTTCTACATGATTCACACACATTTTCCAAGATAAAAAGCTAAGACTTTGTCAAGCATTTTCAAGTTCAATGTTCTGAATTTCTGACACTCAAATAGTTTGCTGAATAAATTTAACAAATTGATTAGTCCACCACCTAATGTAAGGTGTATGCCACAGGTGTCAAACTCAAGGCCCTGGGGACAGATTCGGCCAGCCGTTTTATGTGGCCTGCGAAAGTCTGGGAATAACGCGCGTCAGAAAGACAGTTAAAAAAATACAGATCTTTACAATTATTTTATTTTATCTGTATTAACTATTTTTATTATGTATTATTATTTCTTAAATTGTTTTATAAATTTCATTTCAGGGCATGTCCGACCAGTACGAGGCCTCGGGTAAAACCTAGGACATGCTGGAGAGACTGTAACTATGTCCGACTTCAGGGCGTGCATCCTTCAAGTGCGCACATGCAGGGCGTGGTGCGCGAAGGCTGTCCCAATTCAAAAAAGCTCCAAGTGTCCTTGAAATGTAGCTGACCAATGTGTCCTCCTCTGCAATTAGCTCCAAGTGTTCATTGTGACCATCCTTACTGGCCTTCTATATCCATATTTTTTTCCATATTTTTTTATGTGTATTTATATAAACACAAGGCAAAGTAATCATTCACAGACTTCTATGTACAAACGACATCCTCTACAAACCAATGCATAACTATTCAAAGAAGACTAGCTAGAAAATGGTTTGACTTGGCTAATGAAGACAATCGTTCAGTTAAGCTACTGTATAAATGAATAATAATGATACATTTTTTAAAAAACCTAGCTTGTAGATACCCAAACAAACTATTAATGCTAAAAATCAAGGCAATTTTAAAAAAACCCACATTGACCAAGGTGCTGTAAAAATGGGATGACTAGCTCGAAGCAATAAAGTAATAATATTATTATGGTTAAAAATGCAAGGTTTCTCTCTGAACTGCTGCTATTCTCTTTCCAGCAACGTATAATCCCAAAATAAATGTAAAACAACAACTTTTTATTTAATATTTTATTACATCCATGGTATGTCCATCTTTTTTTCTCTACTTTGTGGACTTGACAGCATATTGTAAGAAAAGCGCAGGTGTCATCCCATTATGACAACAAGAAATAATGAAATGTTTGCAAATGTATCCATCCATTTTCTATGCTGCTTGTCCTTACTAGGGTCGCGGGGGTATGCTGGAGCCTATCCCAGCTGACTTTGGACGGGAGGCAGGGTACAGCTAATCGCAGGGCACATATAGACAAACAGACATTCACACCTATGGGCAATTTAGAGTCTTCAATTGTGGGAATGTGGGAAAACCCACACACGCATGGGGAGAACACGCAAACTCCACACAGAGATGCCCAAACAGAGATTCGAACCCAGATCTTCCCGACTGGGTGGCCAACATGCTAACCACTAGGCCAAATGTTTGCAAATGTATATACAGTATATCAAAAAAAAGAAATCACATGTATGTAAGCATTCACAGCCTTTTCTGAATACTTTGTTGATGCACCTTTGGCAGCAATATTCAAAAAGCCTCAAGTCTTTTTGAATATGATGGCTTAAGCTAGGCACACCTACTGTACATGCATAATCTTGAAAACCTGTACAAAAACCCCTCATCGTGCTACATGCAGTTGTCTTAAAAATCACTAGAATGCCTAAACGTCTACCTACCGTATCTAGAGAGTTTGCAGCCCTCAGGTCAGGAAGGAAGCCGACTTCAAGCAGGTGAAGCAAAAAGCTCTGGTCCTCAATACCATATACTCGGTCCAGGAACAGCACCATTGGGGCCTTGTGGTCTGGACAAAAGCTGGCTGACATGTCGGGTTCTGTCACAGAGCCGTCTGAGAGAGAAAACAAAAGCAATGTAAAAACCCTTGAACACTGTATGACCTACGGTAAGTGAAATACTGAGTACTGCATTGTCCTGTATAAGTCACACCTTTTTCTTTGTTTGGCTGGTCCTGCAACTTGTAGTCAGCTGCAATTTCTATATCAAAATATACTGTACTTTTTTCTGTGTTCTGGTCTTGCGACATTGATGCTGGGAGCGACAACTAAAGAGAGAAAGAGACTGGCGGTGTGTGTGGCAAGAGACTTGTGGGGCTGTTCGGGCCGATGACGATTTTAGTGGTTTTAGTTCCCAGGACGAGGATGAATGACTTTTCTGTTAGGGTACTGTTTAACCAGCAATATTACATGTACTATTTGGCACTGTTGGGAAAAAAGCATTTATTTAATTAAACGTGACCTGTGACTTAGACCAGTGCCGCCTGTATATGTACAAATAATGTTTCCTCTTTACATTTAGTGAGTGCAGCTTATATCTCTATAGCTATAGCTCTACTGTATAGTCCGAAAATTATGGTTTGTATAATTTAACATGTTTTTTTATGTTAATTCATACTGACTGTCATGAACCAAGGAGTAAACATTACTGTCAATAGCCGTGAAAGGGCGATCTAGGCAAGCGACACACAGGGTGAAGAACAATTCAATGATGTGGAATGAGATCGAGAGCTTGGTGAGCTTATTGATAACTTGCTTGTTGGAGTCATGGTTTGTTATGTTAATTTAGCCTATTCAACCTCCCATGTATGTTATCTATGCTATTGTGTAGCTGAATAATCATGTATTATGTTAACATACCTGACACTTATTTGGCCAGTTGTTCAGTGTACTGTTGTGTAGTTGAATAACTTGCCTTTCCAGATTAAATATCTGTTATTGGTCTTGAATTCTGTGAAATAAAATTCTCAATAAATTTGACTTATAGTCCAGTGAGACATATACTGTATATTTTTTTTTATTATGTTTTTTTTTCCTGCCATTGGTTGGCGACCAGTCCAGGGTGTACCCCGCCTGTCACCCGAAGTCAGCTGGGATAGGCTCCAGCATACCCCCGTGACCCTGATGAGGAGAAGCGGCATAGAAAATGGATGGATGGATGGATGGATGGATGTTTTTTTTTTCCATCATGATGCTTTATTTGACTGATGCGAATTATACTCCGAGGCGATTTACTGTATAGTCCAGAAAACTCTCAATACTACAGCATATGGTATGAGTGGTTACTCAGCAGATGAAACCTTTCTGTCTTCCCTGCTGGCCTGCTGACAGCGCTCATGGCTGCACATTTAAGAGGCAAGTCTTGCCATGCTTATGCAGGTCAATCATTAGAGCAAGACAGCTGTGTACAAGAGATCTGGCTTACTCAGACCTGTGGGAGTGTACAGAAAAGCACTTGGCTGATTAAAAAGGCATGAGTAGTAAAATGAAATCAATATCCTTCAGCTATGCTCTAAAATGTTCATGCTTTTGTAAGCATTGTTATGGGAGCCACCCCAACTGTAGTATGCAAATATGCCTACTGTATATTTTCATTAGACTGGTATTTATTTATTTAGGGACAGTGCATATTCAACATTTTTGTCAATATGCCAGAATTAGTCAAAGGCAATTTTTCATCTGTAGTCCCTCGTCCTAGTCCCATTTACTAAAAGTATGTATAAAATCTACTAATCGGAACACAATAAGCCAACAATCAAACAACATCATACCAAGAGACAAACACATACAGTGGTGTGAAAAGCTGTTTACCACCTTCCTTTTTTTTTTTTGCATGTTTGTCACACTTAAATGTTTCACATCCAAAATTTTTTTGATATTAGTCAATAATAACACAACTGAACAGAAAATGCAGTTTTTAAATGAAACTTTTGATTATTAAGGGAGGAAAAAATTAAGTTTAATTTTTATATTAAAGCCCATTGTGACATTGCCATTCGCGATACAAATGGTTACTATGGAGTTCAATAATTACCTCTATTAGGTAAATATTGTCGTAGCTAGTGTCACGGTACACTTTTGCAGCAAGTGGCGTTACCTCAGGATGCGGACACATGGCAGCGGGTGCAGTCAATGAAGTCTTTAATTAACATAGAGCGACATGACAAATGAATATCTCCAACAAACAGCGAGTCCAAAGCACACATACAAATAATCCAACCTCTCATGTAGCAAAGGACACAGCTGAACTTAAATGACACTTTAATTCCAACCCCAACTCAGTTGTGCTGATCGCGCTCAAAAGAGAAAGTAAAGTCAACACCAATGGTGCCAAAAAAGAAATGAAATTACAAAGTAAAAATCCTAAACAGAAAATAATGGGGGAAACAAAGGAAAACCAAACTAAGAGTTCAGACTGTCAAGTGGAGCGTGACAGCTAGTTTGTATTAGGAGTAGTAGCGTTGTGACAAAGTGAATATTATACCTTTATTAATGATGGGTGTTTTAAGTGGTATGCTGATGATTCCCACCAGGTCCTCCATGGGCACCAAAGAGCGCAAAATGGCACGAATACGAAGAGCTTCACCTTTCCCCTTGTTGATGAGCTTTAAACAGTAAAAAGACAATGTAAATACAAAAAACAGTAATAGGAGATGAAAATTCGAGCAAACGCACATGCATCTCTGGGGCACAACGTCCCAGCAGGTCAATGAGAGCAGAGTAGAAGGACATGATGGCATTGCCCATGTGGACCACCTCCTCTTCATCGTCACCATCAGCAGATCTAAAGGTTAGGGGAGAACATAAGCAGATAGAAGGCTTTCCTTAATGCTGGGAAAAGGGATGAGCAGCAAATCGTATGGCCAGCTCCTGTGTATCGATTCAATAAGATTTGCTTGATCTGTAGGGCTCACGCATCAGAGCTGACTCCCTGGACAGAACCAGGCAGGTCCAAAGCCGGGGTTTCAGAGATCTTGATGGCTTCTTTCATAGCAGCCAGAAGGCCGTTCCCCCCCTCTCCCCTCAGGGCAGGTCCGAAACACTCGGGGCGACGGATGAGCAGTTTGACCACGACACTAGAGTTCTCCTCCACACTCTCACCTAGTGAACAAAAGAACGTTCTGATAGATTCATAGTAATAATAATCACTTAACAATATGTTGATTGTGGTTTGCATTGGAGAAGAATTACTGCTAAATGTAGAAAGTGTTCCTAATATTTTAAGAGTGAACCAAAATATTAGAAACACACACCATGACTGTGCAGTTGTACACCACTGCAACTATTGTTAAACAGAACACCAATCAAAATTGAGCATTAGTCACCTGAATAGTTTAATTTTTGTATACGACTCTGATATTGGGGCCGCACGGTGGTCTAGTGGTTAGCACGTTGGCCAACACAGTGACAGTCTGGAGATCGGGAAGACCTGGGTTCGATTCTCCCTTGGGCATTGCTGTGTGGAGTTTGCATGTTCTCCCCGTGTGCGCGTGGGTTTTCTCCAGGTACTCTGGCTTACTCCCACATTCCAAAAACATGCAGGTGAGGTTAATTGGTGACTACAAATTGTAGGTGTGAATGATTGTTTGTCTATATGTGCCCTGCGATTGGCTGGCGACCAGTCCAGGGTGTAGCCGCCCGAACTCCTAATGAGGAGAAGTGGTATAGAAAATGGATGGATGGACTCTTATATTGTGGAGGCGGTGGCTGTGTATGGACCTAATCCAAGTACGGACCTGGCTTGGGGACTGGTAAATTTGGGTTGAAGACCCAATCCGGACTCAAAAACAGACCCGCTTTATACTCTACACCAGTGGTTCGAAAACTTTTTCGTCGTGTACCCCCTGAAGTCATGTACCGCCTACTCCTGCACACTTAAAAAACATAAACATTTTCAATTTAACTTCAACTATTGAACATAATTCATTGGTTAATTAATTTTATAGTACTTCCGGGTCAAAAATGTGTATTTGTTATGGTCACATTTTGACAAAGTTTCACATGAGCACTGATAAACAGGTAAGTAATCATCCTACAGATCTTTTATTCCAGTTTGATGTGGGCATCATTTCATTTGAATGTGTTCAATTTGAGCTTCACTTTTTTTGTCCATGCACGATGGTTATGGTTTAAGTCTGCCGTGAGTGGATTGGAACACCAATATAAACACACTTAATACACAAAATACTCATCAAACTTACTTATTTGTTCATTTAATGCACACAGAGCAATGAACAACTTTTTTTTTCCTTTCTGCTCCCTTCTGCTTGTGCCATGAGGTGTTCTGGCGCACTTGTAATTGTGAGTGTTAGGCACTATTTTTTTTTACATTTTTATTCACATACCCCCATGACAATTGGTGTACCGCTGGGATTATGCGTACCTCACTTTGGGAACGTAGGCTCTACACCAAATGCAAGTTGCTCTGGGGTGTTACACATCTGTGCGTCCCATTCTCTTCCCTACTACATGTGTGAAGTCATTTGTGATTCTGTATTCACGGTCCCACAAATGGTCAAAACAATGTTTTTTTGTTTCGTTTCAAAAATAGGCTGTTTTTTCCACAGAGAAAACATGTAATTTGGTCATAATCTATAAATACGTGATAAAACAAAAATGTACATTGTAAAAAATGTGAATGTAAGATGTACAGAATACATGTACCACTGTTAAAAAAGTCAATCTTTACATGGTCATGTCTTTATGCTTCACTGATAATGTTTTTTCATCCAACGTTCAGATTAGACACTTTGTTCAGCGGTCCTTGAATGCACCATAGTTGCTGTGAGATGCAAAGTGAAATTTTATATAACTTCTACACCGTGACCCCAATTCCATCTGTTCATCGATAATCTTACATTATCATTCATTTAAAGTGAGCACCGATACAGTTTATACTTAAAAAGCGTTTAATAAGTAAGTGAGGCATATGGAAGAGAGAAGGGGACGGTTCTGGAGTGGACTCTAATCTCATAATTACAACAGTTACACTTCAAATGTTGATCCAAATTCGGAGGAGAACGTCACCGTCAAGATAGCATGAGGGTTTGGAACGGGAGCAAGCCGTGTGTCAAAAATAGATTTTTATGGACGTCTCAATTACTCAGGGACTTACAGCATTCGCTAGTGTTCTTGGAACCTAGCCCCCACAAAAATGCGTAGATCTACTGTGTGCATGAAATGAAGAAATAAAGACAATTTCGAGGGTTCAACGGGGAATTTTCTTCTTTTTCTATTGGATTTTATGCATTGTTCTTGTGTACTAAATGATGTGGCTGGTGAATGTAAAATATTTCACACCTGCAAGAAAATGCAATTCATGTTCAATCAGCACCTCTTCACATTTTTGTAGACATTTTTGTAGCCAAAGGCCAAATGCCACATTCAGCAACCTTTGAAACATGCACCCTATAAAGTGATGTAAGTAGAATATAAATCATTAAAATTCTACAAAAATTGTACATGATAACAGTAGTCATACCATTAACAAAAACAGCAAACCGCAAGAAGGAAAGGTAACGCTCTCCCTCAATTGGGTTCCAGCCAACATCTGGATAACCTTTAGCCAGAAGCATCGGACAACTCTGCAGACCGCAGCCCGCCAAGTATGTGACCACCTGCAGGAAGAATGAAAGTATAACCTTACATAATCCTGGTGTTAGAGTTCAGAAAATAAGGGCAACAAGAATTCAAGAAGCTCCACCTTGTCCAGATCAGGTTCTTCCAATGCCAGAGCCAGACCATTGTTGTCCATGACTGAGGAGGCAGCCACATCTAAAGGAGTAGAGCCCCTCATAGCTGGTGAAGCTGCAATAAAAATTCCACACAGGAATAACCACATACTTTAGAAAAGCATTCTATTATTTGCAGACAATACTAATGCATTTTGTTATGGAGAAAACAGATAAGAGCTAAAAATGTCACAGAAGAAATGGCTATACAGTCCCTTGTTTATCGTGGATAATTGGTTTTTCATAGTTAGAGCATAGAAAACCTGTTTATGACTTGTTAAATACGTGTTTTAACATTATTGGAGCCCTGTAGACTATGCAATAACACCCCTATAGCCACTTTTACACTATTATTATTCTTTGCTTACACTACATTTTGCAGGCTATGGGATCACTGCAGGGACATAGGAGATGGTTGACTCATAATAGTCCTTAGTTAACCATGAAAGAGCGATCATCTCTTAATTAATAACTTTTTTTAAAAACTGAGATAGTGAGGGAGCGATGTTCGAAACCCAATGTAGCGAGGGACGCCTGTATTAAAAAAATGGTTTGATAAAAACAAATTATCCCTCAACCTAAGTAAAACTACAATAATGTACTCACTCATCATCAATATCTCTGTCAGCTATTAACTTCTGAATTTATTTACTATATACTTATTATTTATCCATTATGAATGTTTATATAATTTATTTATATTGATTTAAAAACCTTAACTCTATTGCAACACATGGTTATGCATCTTTATCATTTCTAATGGTATTTCAGAATTGGTAAAGAGTGCATGTGAACATACAGTATGTATTAGCCATTGATGTGAAACGGAAAGGGAGTAGGATTAAATAAGGTTTTCTTCTTCCTACTCTTTTTTTGGACATGTGGAATTGTGAATTGTAATATGTAAAGTGTTCCAAAGTAACCTGTATGCATGTTCAAAATAAATTAAACCATAACCATAGCCATAACCACAAACATTTATTTAGAAGTAGGCTATTCAGGCTATTATACTCTTGATATAAATAACAATGATGGACATTCAAATGTGGAATTCAGCCTAAATGTACCTTTAAAAGTACTATACAGTATGTTTTAGTCTTGTTTTATGCCAAATGACACATTGTATTTTTTTATCATAAATTAAGTTGAGCAGTATTTCTCTAGTCAAATAGAAGTGAAATAGCTGTCAAGAGGCACCAACAGTAAATGTGGACTCTTAAATCTTCACCTACCAAGGCCTACACTGCTATTCGCCAGCAGGTAACTCAGATGGTCAAACATGGCTTTCTGATTCTGGCGACTGATCCGGCAAAAGTAGCACAGGAAGCGACAACAGCTGGCCACCATCTTGGGGAAGGCAATTTCCTATATGTTGGCAAATATTGAAAAAAATGTGAGCAAACATGGAGTGCAATGTTGTTTCACTCAACAAGTAAATAAAATCGTCATCACAGATCAGGGCCAATTAAGAAAAACTAAAAGAAATATGGCTAAAAACATTTATCTCGTCAATTTAAACCAGTGGTTCTCAATTATTTTCTGTCATGCCCCCACCTCAGGATAGAGATGTTTTGGCTTCCTCCCAAATTGAAATACTATTGAGAAACTGATAATATCTATTTATTTATCTGTACTGTACAGACTGAACTCGAAACTGAAAACAGCAAAATACAACACAATGAAGAGCAGTGACACATACAAGCATATTCAAGAGTCAAATTGCATGCTGAGTACAACAAATTCATACATGTTGGCAGGTCTGCACTAATATCACTGGTCTACACCCAAAATGCTGCTGAAATGAAAGTAGCCATTCTTGGCTAATTGTGGGTCACTGAGTACGAAAATGATGTTTAAAAATGCTTATTAGCGCTTGTTTTAAAGATACACTACCCCGGTGGTATACCATATGCCCACAATTGGCAATGAATGACATAATGTTGCATACAGAACCTACTGTATATTCACCTCACAAGAAGTGCCTCACATTAAGTGTATGGAGACATATCACACTGTCTATTACTCCCCATACGTTACTATGTAATAAAGAACCTCGCATATGTTTAAAATTTTAGCTAAGATTTTTTGATGGTCATATTCTTGTTCAGCAGCCCAAAATTGACCAAGGGTGATATGTTTTAGCAGAAGCAGCAATTTTTTGATAATTTGTAGACCAGTGTATTGAACGGCCTCCCAGCCTCTCACGCCCCAGTTCACCGCGTCCCCAGGGGAGCCTACCCCACTATTTAAGAAGCACTGACTTAAACTAACCAATGAGACAGAAAGTCGGAATGGTACTAATATAATGACTGTGAATATTTATTACTGTTGGGAGGCAGACTGGCTTTGGAACAGGAAAGCTGAAGGTTCCGATCTTGCTTCATATGAATAATGTATAAATAATTGTAAATATTGTTGCTGAAGTCGGAAGTGTATTAGGACTGCAATGAAAAGGACACAAAAAATACATCAAGAATAAAGTCATAACCTTACAGGAGTAAAGTTGTCCATGTTTGAGAAAAAAAGTTACTGTAATTTCCGGTGTATAAGCTGCTAATTTTTTCTCACACTTTGAACCCTGTGATGCGACTAATTTAGGGCTAAAAGAATTGTAATATCACGTTTTGAAGTCTTATGCAGCGATCGTATTTTGAGCTGGCCAATCTTAAGTAAGTTTGATCAAGTGTAGAATTACTACAGCTTCTGTTTGAACGGCTTGGACCGCTTGGATGTTGAACTCCAATGAAAATAAGCATCTCAACGAGTGACACTGGGTACAGCGAGTGAGGTAGGATTGCAAGGTTTATAGTGTGTCTTTCTTTACAGTGTGTCAAAAAAGGGATGAAGAGGATAGCTCAAGTTAAAGGGCTAATTTGCCTTGAGATGAAAGTGACACTGAGAGCGACAACAAAAGAGAGCGAGAGAGACTGACTAAGTGTGTAACTAAGGAATTATGAGGCTGTTCAATTCTGACGCAGACGAAGACCACTTTAGTGGTTTTAGTTACCAGGAGGAAGATGAAGATGGCGATGAATGATTTTTTTGGTAGGCTAATGTTTAACTAGCTGTGCTACACGCACTGTTCTATGCTGTTTGAAAAAAAGTATTTATTTAATCAAAAGTTTAAAAAAAAATTCCTGTGTAACACCTTTGTGTGTCCTAAATATCCCATGTTATGACATGGACACCTGCGGCTGATAGAATAGTGTGGCCTATACAGTGGTGTGAAAAAGTGCTTGCCCCCATCCTGATTTCTTATATTTCTTTGCATGGTTGTCAAACTTAAATGTTTCAGATCATCAAACAAATTTGAATATTAGTCAATGACAACACAACTGAACACAAAATGCAGTTTTGTGATAGATCTCAATTAATATCAGTTAAGTTATGTTTTAACAGGGGGGAACAATCACTTTTTCACACAGGGCCATGTAGGTTTGGATTTTTTTTCTCCCTTAATAATAAAAAGTTAAGTTAAAAAGTTAAAATCATATAAAATTAATTTATTATTATTATTCTTTGAATGGTTTCATCCAAACTTTTTGTCTAAAATAAATTTAAATTAAAAAATACCTGTTTTATACACACTTAATTCTAATGTTTAATTCAAATCCAAACAGACAGCAAAGAGACTGGGCATCTTCCCATGCAGCTAGTGGGCTAAACTCTGCCCTTTCTTTGCCTACTTCATGAGCGATCCCATGTCCTTGAGTCTACACCATTGCAAATGACAACACAAAAACAACTAATAAGCAAGTAGAATTAGTTCTCTGGGGCAAGTTCAGGGAATTCTATGCATGTTTCTTTAACAAGAGCTAAAAACAAGACACCATACCTGGGATTTGTCACTTCCAAGCACATTCACCATGACCTCCATGACAGTCTCATGCATGCCCAGTATTCTCATTAGATTGGGGTGCTGATAAAACACCTTGTTGTTCATGATGTCACTGGTAAGAAACAAGAGAATTGACTCGAAATGCTACAGTTACAGTAAAAAAGCACACATGGCTACCCAAGTTATTGATTTATATTAATTTGAGGCATTGTTTCACCTAAGTCCATCAATCATGAGCTTCTCCTCCTCTTTCCCCATCCGAACAGAAAGCAGCGATCTGATCTGGCCCAGAGAAGCCAGAAGCTTGATGGTGTCCTGGACTGAAGCGGCACTAATGGTGTAAGTCTTCCTCATGGCCCTGAGCAGCTCACCAATGCTGTCATACTGCCTCCTCAGAAGGCTGAACATCTTCCGCACCAGCTCTGGGTCTTGGATGTGACACTCCTGGGCCCAACTGACCATGGTCTGCGAGATCAACTCCTTTAAGTTGGCTGCAAGAAAGGTTGTGGGATGCAGTTTTATAACATTTTGTTAATAAACTGTATGGTAAACTGCACAGAGGACAGGAAGGAGGCTGTTTTTTTTTCCCAAATTTGAAAACTAAAAAAAATTATAACAATTTCATTTTTTTACTTCAGTAATCATTTGGAGTGAATGAGACAGTGAAAAGGAAAACACAGCTCTCTTTGACCACATGGTCATTTATTAACAAGTACATTGAACAACACAGCAGCAACAGAACTGTAATACTGGTAAGGAACAAATTGCTCAGCCAGCATTAATACTGGTGATGAGTTCATTATAAACCAAGCTAAAACTCAACTCTGAACCCCCAACGTTACTTCCTGTCTACCCGCCACTCGGCTTCCCCAGGGAACACATTTATATCAACACACAAGAGCATGAGTCTTATTTATGCCCTAAATAAGGCATATTTATATTGGGTAATACACGTGTAAAGGTGACTAAAGGGTGTTACCTCATGTGTAGAGGGCTCTCATATTGCTAAAAGCTGTATTTAGCAAGTCATGAACAAGTTTTCTATGTCTAACTACGGAAATATTCAATTTATAAGTAATGAATCCTCCTTCGCGGATATTCTCTTATCAGGTCGGGTCTTGAACTAATTAACGATGATAACCGAGGAATTACTATACTGCCATTTTGTGGAGCTAATTAAAAAATACATCAGGATGTTGCCTACAGCCACAGCTGTTAATACACATTTTCTTTGAGCCACCGCTAATTACAGACGCAGACAGTGGTTATTTGCTTTTGGAGACGTGCATCCAGGGACTTTAGGCGACAATGCGGTTAACTGAATACAGGTGTGAATTGGATCTTTCACAGTATACATTTTATGGACATACTGTAAGTATTGTGACATGTGGGGATACTAAGGAGTCAAACTTTCCTTTGGTAGATATGTACTTACGTAATGACAGTAAAGGCTTTATATTACAAATTGACAAAATATGGTGCTGTTTTACAAATACTGTCCTGGGAAAACTTTGGAGTGTCCATCCATCCATCTTCTAACGCTTGTCCAAGATCAAGTCGTGGGAGCAGCAGCCCAAGCGGGGAGGCCCAGATTTTCCACTTCGTCCAGGTCCTCCCGGCGGATGCCGAGGCGTTCCCAGGCCAGTTGGGAGACATAGTCTCTCCAACATGTCCTGGGTCTTCCCCGAGGTCTTCTACCGGTCGGACTTGCCCTGAACACCTCCCCTGGGAGGCGTCGGGGAGGCATCCTGACCAGATGCCCAAGCCACCTCATCTGGCTCCTCTCAATGCGGAGGAGTAGTGGTTCTACTCCGAGTCTCTCCCGGATGACAGTGCTTCTCACCTTATTTCTAAGTGAGAACCCAGCCACCCTCATTTTGGCTGCTTGTACCCGCGATCTTGTCCTTTCAGTCACTACCCAAAGCTTACGACCATAGGTGAGGGTAGGAACGTACGTAGATCGACCGGTAAATTGAGAGATTTGCCTTTCGGCTCAGCTCTCTCTTCACCACAACAGACCAATGTAGAGTCCGCATCACTGCAGATGCCGCACCAATTCGCTTGTTGATCTCGCGTTCCATCCTTCCCTCACTCGTGAACAAGACCCCGAGGTACCTAAACTCCTTCACTTGGGGCAGGATCTCATCCCCGAGCTGTAGATGGCACTCCACCCTTTTCCGGGTGAGAACCATGGACTCGGACTTGGAGGTGCTGATTCTCATCCCGGCCGCTTCACATCCAGCTGTGATGTCCAGATGTCCACGCGATGATGCTGAGTTGTGTCAACCAAGACACGCCTACAGCGTCCATGGCCTTAACGAACTCCGGGCGGATCTCATCCACCCCCGGGTCCCTGCCACTGAGGAGCTTTTTGACAACCTCAGCAACCTCAGCCCCAGAGATAGGAGAGGCCACCGTGGAGTGCCCAGGCTCTGCTTCCTCATAGGAAGACGTGTCGGCGAGGTCAGCAGCACACCATGCCCACCATACACGGTGTTGACTGTGCACTGCTTCCCCCTCTTGAGACGCCGAACGGTGGTCAAGAATCTCTTCGTAACCGTCCGGAAGTCGTTCTCCCTGGCTTCTTGGAATTCTTCCCATGTCCGAGTTTTTGCCTCAGTGACTTCCAGAGCCGCAGACCGCTTGGCCTGCCGATACCTGTCAGCTGCTTCCGGAGTCCCATGAGCCAAAAAGGCCCGATAGGACTCTTTCTTCATCTTGATGGTATCCCTCACCACTGGTGTCCACCAATGGCTTCTGCGATTACCGCCACGACAGGCACCGACCACCTTACGTCCACAGCTCTGATCAGCTGCCTCGACAATGGAGGCACGGAACATGGCCCATTCAGACTCAATGTCCACCACCTCCCTCTGAACATGGTCGAAGCTCTCCCGTAGGGGGGATTTGAAACTCCTTCTGACAGGGGACTCTGTTGTTCCCAGCAGACACTCACAATGCGTTTGCGCCTGCCAGGTCTGAGCAGCATCCTCCCCCACCATCAGAGCCAATTTACCACCAGGTGGTGATCGGTTGCCAGCTCGGCCCCTCTCTTCACCCGAGTGTCCAAAACATATGGCCGCAACTCCGATGATACGGCCACAAATCAATCATGGTGCCAAGTGCTCATGTGGGCACCCTTATGCTTGAACATAGTGTTTGTTATCGACAATCTGTGACGAGCACAGAAGTCCAATAACAAAGCATCGCTCGGGTTCAGAACAGGGGGGCCGTTCCTCCCAATCACACCTCTCTACCCTCTCGTTCCCCGGGTTAAACTCCAACATACAGGCCACAAGCAGGGGCGCAACAAGAATTGCCACCCCTGCCCTATGCCTTTCACTGCTGGCAACACCAGAGTGGAAGTCCATTCCCTCTCGAGGGGACTGGTTCCAGAGCCCTTGCTGTGCGTTGAGGTGAGTCCGACTATATCTAGATGGAACTTCTCAACCTACCAGAGAGGTGACATTCCATGTCCCAAGAGCTAGTTTCTGTAGCCGAGGATCGGACCGCCAAGGTCCCCGCCTTTGGCTGCCACCCACCTCACTCTGCACTTGACCCCTTTGGCCCGTCCCATGAGTGGTGAGCTCATTGGAGGGGGGACACATGTCATCTCTTCGGGCTGTGCCTGGCCGGGCCCTATGGGCGCAGGCCCGGCCACCAGACGCTCGCCATCGTGCCCCACCTCCAGGCCTGGCTCCAGAGGGGGGCCCCGGTGACACGCGTCCGGGCAAGGGAAAATGTTTTAAAGAAAGTTTTAAAGAAAGTTCTTTAAAAGGTGTTTTAAGTATTGACATTATTTGAGCTAAAAAGATGCCTGCAACTATTTGGCACCTTTCCTAGCCTGCGCGTCTAAAAGAGAGGTAATTTAAACTAGGTCAAAGATACTGTATTTACACTATTCTGTGGGAAAGAAAACGCCAGAAACCATTTGCACCATACAAACATATTGAAGACGCTGTTGTATTTACTCTAATGTGATGTTCTACTTCTGGGTTATATAACTTTTCTAGAACAATCTTAAGTGTAGTTTCTGATGTTAAAATTGAATATTAAAAGTGAATGATGGTGTGTATGTGTCAGTGCTTTGTGTATAACTACACAAGCAAGCATCAGTTAACTCAGAGGCATCAGCAAATGCACAATTTACACAATATTGATCTCCTGGAAAGAATCGCAATTAGGTGATTGTGTCTTTAATACCCATGTGACTGCTTGCCTAATTGTTGATTTTCCAAACAGTATTTGACGGCAAGCTGTCGATCACAGTTCTGGATTTGAGTGGGTCCAGTCAGAAAAAATATCATGAGAGTTATGTGTAAGCTAGAGAAAGGGCAGTAGCAGTAGCTAAGTATTTTGTTCTTTTGGCTACAAAGCTTCACAACACCTGAATCTCGTACATTAAAGTGATGTCATTTATATTATTTATTATGTTGTCTGTCAAACAAAGTGAGACAGGTCGCTTCTCGCAACAAACAAAATAAACATACTAAAACTTTGCGATTTCTAACTATATTATTTTTTGAATAAAATACTGGCCCATATTTCCAAAATGCATATGCATTTACATCAAATTTGATGTAGTTATTTACAAATGTACTTTTTCAAGTGTATTTTTTATCATTGCGCCTGAAAGGTTTCCACGGTGGTTGGGGAATCCTGGCCGAAGTCACTAGTTGTTATGGGATGAAGAGGATATACAGTGCCTTGCCAACTTGGGCACATTAATCCCTGATATTTGCATGTGTGCAATATCAGAAATAAACCACACAGTTGATTTAACCCTTGTTAACAATTACTGTTGTATTTATTGTTGTAATAACAGGGGCCCTGGTATCAAGGCATGTGGGATGCCACAAGACAATGAAAAGGGAGCTTAGGCTTTTTCTAAGACAGTATTTCATTTTTCAGTTACATATACAGAAATCCCTCGGATTTGTTTCTTTAATTGCGGTTCCATTATCGCTCCCTCACGATATTGTGGTTTTTCAGAAATTAATTAATTAATAAATGATCACTGTTTTGACTGACTATGACTATTGTCTATTATTAGTCAAAACTGTATATTGAAATACAAGTCATATATAGTATTCTGGTCACTAGACGGCAGAAAACATTGAAACATTACCTTATATTACATTACCTTAACACTGCATGAAGTCAGCCATGGCATGTTTGACATGATAAAGTGAAAAAAACTTTTTTGGAAGTGGTAAATTGTTGGCTTCTTAAGTTTGGAAGAAAAAAATTTGAGGTTAACTGGTTGCCTCGCTAGCTTGCTAGCTAGGCCGTCTGGAATCCCTGCAGCATAAGAGTTGCAATGTGGGTGTAAACACTGAATAATAGGAGTTTAAAGGTGACATATTTAGAAAGTCATAAACACGTTTCTATGCTCTGACTACAAAAATATTCCACTTATTAACATTGAATACTATACTGCGGAAATGAATGTAACCCGTTCGGGTCCGGAACCAGTTAACCGCTATAAACTACTATGAAGTGAATAACGAATTAATTACAATTACTTAAAGGCTTCTCTGCTTGCAGGGGGCATTGAACTGGGGTTGTGGTTGGTGGTTCATAGTCTCGTATCACAGATCATGGCTGCAACAGCTATTGCCGTTGATTTAATATAACGCCATTAAGGACACAAAAGGAAGGAAAATAAATCCCCCCAATATCTAATTAACTGACTATACTAAAGCTAACAAACCACATATAAACACTAATGGTAAACTTTATTGCAAGAGAATTTGATTTTAAAAAACTCCTTGCCTACAGCAATTTGATTGTCCCTCAATTATTCTGCTGCTCTCCTTCGCTCTTCTGACGCCACCAGATGCTGCTGAAGTAGACATTTCTGAACTGCAGCTGCCACCATAAACCAGCACACTGATCAATCAGCCCTTATGCAACATGCCTCACAGTCTTTTACAAAGAAGTGCCCACTCCTCTATTTCAATCCCGCCCTGTATAAAAACCATCTGCAGTCTGCATCTTGTTGCATGGAGAGCAAATTTGATAATAAATCATGTTAAGTGTTTCCACATGCAATAGCAAGCCGTTCGATAGTGTGTCCTTGTCTTGGACTTTGCTCTCAGGTTTAATTGATAGATTTGAAGAGAAAGTTATGTAGTGTATGAGAGGATGAATGATGACTACAAAACAGCAAATATCCATCTATTAGTAATGAACAGCAGATAAAATGCAAACTGCACAATTTATATAATCATCTCAAATTAGAATTTTGATTGGAGGTCAGCAAAGTGCCTCTCAAGTAGGAAAATGAATCCCCATTTGTTGTGTTTCTCCAAAAACTGATTAAAGAGGGTTATCTTAGTGTGCACCTACACACCTGTCTATTACTTTAATCAGGTGGAAGGATCTGATTTTATCACAAGTGCAGGGCTCCAGACTGCGACTAAATGATCGCATTTTGAGACTAAAATATGACACATCACAAGTACATTTTTCATGTGCTCTCGCATATGCCACCAGTTAAGTGACGCACTTTGTCCCTTATTACCGTGAGAAGGAAAAATAGTCTGTAAAATGTGGAGTCAAAAAGGTTAGTCTGGAGCCCTGAAGTGTTTTGTTTTTTCTCACAAAGACTTAAATTATTATGTTTTTCACTCTGGAGCCTCCATTAGCATAACAGAGTTGGAAAGATATTAACACAGGAAATCACTGTTACACCTCTTCTAACTACTTGATTGTTAAATTGCTGTGTTTATGGGAGTGGTTGTATTGTGTGTATGTGTCTGTGTATGTCTCCACAGGATGTATTCACTTAAAACTGATATTTTTAAAAAAGGGTCCTATCCTTCTCATTTCATTTAATTTCATTTATTTTAAAATTATATTGAATCCCAGTGGGGCACTATATTAAGTTTTTAAAAATAAATAAGTCAGCTGGGATAGGCTCCAACATACCCTCGCAACCCAAATGAGGAGAAGCGGCATAGAAAATGGATGGATGGACGAATATTCCATAAATCTCAATTTGTTTAGAGGGTAAATCTGCATTCTTCTCCTCCTGCTCAGAAGTGCTCAGATTCCGTAGCCTCGCAGAAGTTTCATGAAGTTCTCGTACACGACCGTTCACCAGATTTAAGAGTGGCATAAAAATAAAAGCAGCGTTAAACTAAAAACACACCAACCTCATGATTTGGCACTTCCACATCATGTAGAACAACCACACAACATTTTAAACATACACATAAGTCTTAAAAGTTGAAAATGTAGACTAAGGCTACTTTAAGTCACACAGTCTATCATTTATTTCTTTAAAGAGATGATCTAGCGACTTCCCGTTTCTATTCCCTGATGTTCTTATCAAATTGTCCATGAGGACATTTTTACGTTAGAGTGAATTTAACTGTTTTACCATTTTCCGAAGATAGTATATCATTACCCTTGCAGCAATAAAAGTGTGTTGGACAATCTACTTAATTGTTTTTCCCTTCTGATGCAGGCCTGTGCTTTTTCTCCCTGCTGAAATACACAGTTTGTCGCTATAGCCTAGCGTGTGAAATGTCTTACATTAAAGTTATTGGTGCAGACACTAATTTACTGTGCCAAATATGTACCGTTACAGGGTATTGCATCATGTCTGCAGTTAATTGGAATGACAACACCAGCCAGTCCTCCAGATAATCTGCAAATAATACAGTACATAATAATGTGATACAAGTCAAGATCTGCTCACATGGTGCAGCTTGTTCCTTCTTCGCCGGTTGCTCTGTTTTATGAGCTTGTCCTTTGATTTTGTTCACCAGGGTTAGAAGGCGGCCTTTAATAGATGTATCCTGCTCATCCTCATCTTCCTCCATGGGGATTCCTACAAAACACAAACAGACAAAGGATAAACAGGATGTGAAAAGACTATTATGGCAATAGCTCAAGTAAGGGCAAGCCTCCTATGGGGGTCTCTACATGTCAAATGTATGATGTGTGCTTCGGTATGGACAGTATCTCATGTTTGTGGGCAATTTCCAGTTAATTGCTTTTTTGTGCAGAGGGAGCCATGGCAGGTGGGTGTTTTGTGGCAGGACTAAGGCTACCATTAGAGCAGTTGTACCACAGAGGGCCGGGTGGTTTAATTATTTATCAAAACATCAAGATGTCCTCAATATCTGAGAAGTTCTCTACTACAGTATACCTCCTCTGCTGACACGCGAAGCAACAAGGAGAAATACATTGTTGCATTAGATAGCTTGTAAGAATGTTGAAAGAGGCAAGCATGCACAGTAATATTGCTTTGTGTTAAATGTTTTCCCTTTTAGTCCTTTTTAGCTTGCTTTACCATATTTCCTTGATTAGTGGCCAGGTGCATTCATACTCAACAAAAATGTAAATGCAACATTTTTGTTTTTTCTCTAGTTTTTCATGAGCTGAAATCCAAGATCTAAAACTTATTTTATGTACAAAAAAGGCCTTAAATACTGTTCACAAATCTTTCTAAATCTTTCTGTGTTAGTGAGCACTTGTCATTCATGATTCATAATCTATTCACCTCACAGGTGTTGCATACCAAAATGTGCAGTTTAACTGTATTGGGGATGGTCCAGGGGGGAAACCCAGTCAGTATTTGCCTCAAATATCATATACACTGATCCAGCATCCCAAACATGCTCGCTATCTTCAAAATGGCATCAATAAAATGAACCTGTGTTTGTTGTCCATAACATACATGCTTGCCCATACCACAACCCCACTGCCACCAATGGCCACTCCATCCACAACACAGGTGCATTTTACCAAATTGATTTTGAATGCACAAAGATACTGTGACGAGAGCCCGGGGCCAACTGTAGCGTCATTCATCCACAAGTATCAGGTCATGTACAGTAGCAGCATGATAATGCACGGCCCCATTTTGCAAGGATCTGTACACAAATCCTGGAAGCTGAAAACATCCAACTACTTGCATGGCCAGCATACTCACTCGACATGTCACCCACTGAGCATGTTTGGGATGCTCTGGATCAGTGTATACGGTGTTTGAGGCAAATGGCAGTCACAGCAGATACTGACTCCGGACTACCCCCAATACAGTTGAACTGCATATTTTGGAGTGGCCTTTTATTGTGGCCAACCTAAGGCACACCTGTGAAACAATCATGCTGTCTCATCAGCATCTTAATCATGAATGCTCACTAACACAGAGTTAGATTTGTGAACAATATATTTTTGTGTCCACAGAAAATGTTTTAGATCTTTGAGTTTAACTCATGACAAATGGGAGAAAAAATAAAAGTGTTGCATTTATATTTTTGTTACTCAATTGATTTAAACAAGATACATAATGAGTATTAGAAATGCATGGTTGCATACAACCACAATTATTTGTAATGCCTTGTAAAAATAATTAAAAAAGGTCTACTCGAGACTTTTTCTGCAACGAAGGGAAGGGAGTTTCTTTAATGGGAGGTATTCAAGTGACCCGGTGAATCACTGAGGCGCAGTCTATTACAACAGGGGCCACAATTTGAGGAAATAGCAAGTCACATCACCATTTCTCATCTGATGAAAACACAGTGTTGTGCGTCTTATTTTGGATGATCCAAATATAGCTAAAATGGGAACATGGACAGAAATGCAGTGAACATATGATCCCTATATTGCTCACAGCCCTATGGGATCTGATATTCCTCTGGCGACAACCTCTCTCAACATTCACATGCCAGTTCTGAAGGATATGCAATTTCTTCATCTGTCTTCATCTCACCACAGTGAAGCTGCAGCTGGTTGTGAAAATCAAAAAGCTCCTCCTGGATATCTGATGGACAAGGACAGTCGTCACCAGTGCTGAAGGTCAGTAGCATGTTAATCTAAAATATAAAGACACAACAACAATTTTATTGAATTATTATAGAGAATTCATCACATCTCATTGCTCTCAAGATTGGAGAGAGAATTATGGTGAGAA
This sequence comes from Dunckerocampus dactyliophorus, assembly GCF_027744805.1. NCBI lineage: Eukaryota > Metazoa > Chordata > Actinopteri > Syngnathiformes > Syngnathidae > Dunckerocampus > Dunckerocampus dactyliophorus. Next base: position 11,322,819 of record NC_072831.1, read on the forward strand.
ATTTCAAGTGTTTAATTTGGCACTCACAGAATGGAGGGCATCATGACAAGTCATTAAAGCACAGAACTCTGTATCCAGCTGTGATCCCCAAGGGAGTATGTGTGTGTGCGTGTGCGTGCGTGCGTGTATTTTCACTCACTGAAGAAATGACACAAGAGATGAGAAACTGTTATGCCTTGAAGCTTGTGTGAATACAAATAGACAAAGAAGACTTAATTTGGAGCATGGAGCAGCTGGGCAGAAAGACGACCTTAAGTCGAAAATTAAGGAATTCAATGCTACAAAACACACACAAACAAATGGGAATTGGAGTGTTGGCAGCTAAATTAGTCATGTATGTGGAAAATTACATAAGTTATGTAAATTGTCCCTCATGAATCATTCATTTACATGCATCATTTGAGCCAGAGAGGCTGCAGGCTGTGTCTGTGGTCAGTGATACATACATTAATGTGTGGCGGGGTTAGGATTTATTGTATCTGGCAAATGTTAATATTTTACACTGAATACATGATCAAAAATGTGGACATTTTGAAGCTTGGTGTTTCATTTCTTCAGTTTTTGCATAACATTATATATTCATTTTATATAACATTTCGAAAATTAAGAAACTAATTTAACAATCTCACTGAAGAAGACAAGTACGGCAACCACTTAATTATGTACCGCTGCACAATCTAATAGCGCTATGAAAAACCTATAATGCTCACTTTTTAGTGACACAGTAAGATTATTCATTTCAAAATATGTTTATTATTGGAGTGAAATGGTGTAAAACTGTATCATAGTAAGAGGAGTTTGTGTACCAAAATGACAATAAACATAATCTGTCCTGTGTGTCCAGGGGGTGCTCAGGTTACATATGAGTTCCATTCCCACACTGTGATGTAAGTCAAGGTGTCGGATCTTATACCTAAATTACAGCTAAATTAACTCCTAAGTCACTCACACTGTACACAGAACACATGAAGGACATCAAATACAGTAATAAAACACGAAATACAAGAATTAAATGAAATAGTAATAAATAAATAAAAGCCAAAGCACTAGCAACCTTTCTATCTCAATAATAAGACCACTACACTGCTTGACTATTACTGTCACTTTCGGAGGATCAGCAACCTGGCAGTTATGTGTACAGTAGTGCGAAAGAGTTTTGTGATTTCCGACCATTTGCGAATGTGACATGAGTCCTGACTGTGTGTGTGTCGATGTGGGCTGAGGCAGACGGCTGCATGGAGAGAGGATAGTTGAGGTTGCTGATGTTGTTTTGGCAGCCGACAATAACCGCAAAATGTATTCTCATTGTATGAGCACTGCAGTGATAGTGTACCTGTTCTTGAGGAGGTGATCGGAACTCCTTGGTCTTCTTGGCAGTAACTGCAGCGGACATATTGAGTGCAAGCATTAACTCGTTGTAGCGGAACTTTTGGTTGTACTGCAGCTTGGAGACAAAGTTGTCGGAAAAGGACACGATGGCTTCAATGCGGTGCTTCAGCTCACAGTCGCAGAAATAGTGCAGCAGCTCGCACATCTGAAGAGGACAAATGTTGTTGTGCCAGTTACTGAAAGGTCTGAGCGTGTATGTCCCTGTCAATATAATGGACAGATGTCCATACAGTATATAGTTGTGTATATAAACTTCATCTGGTTATGTGTGCGGTATGTTACCTGTCGTTTCACAGGTTCAGGCAGCCTCTTCTCCAGAAGCCCTTTCATCAGCTGTTTAGCCTCCTTGGCTGCTTCTTCCTCTCCTGCTTCCACTGCCTTCTCCTCAGCCCCTGTTAGTCCTTCTTTGTCTGTCGTACAGATGGTTTCTTCCTTGTGTGTCCGACTAAACACATTAGGGTCAATAAGGTGTAAGATCTTGTGAACCTCCTCACTGCCAAGTACACCCATGGTCAGCAACGTGCTGATGAGCTTCAGGATTGGCACAAACTGGTACTCTACACCTCCTCCTACAGGATCACGGATGTAGTGACCACCTCCTTGGACAGCCTCGGTCAACATTGATATCGCCTTTGCTTTTAATGCGTCCAGTGGAATCTGGGGACTGTACAGATAATGTTCCCGTTTGGTGTTGATGAAACACGGCGGAGCAAAGTTGAGGCGGGGTTTGAGCGACGTACTGAGCCCCACTCCTGGTGGCAAATGTTTTTTGGACGCATCGGAGAAGAGACGGATGGAGCGTGTCTCAGCTGTGACCGGGATGATGAACTCATCTTTCATCATGAGTCGAGCCTCTTTGGCTGTCTCCAAATGGATGCTGATGAGGAGATTGTAAAAACCCTCACGTAACATTCCCGATAGGTACTGGTTGTCGATGGTGTATAACAGCTGAGATTGGTCCAGGTGGCTGCAGAGGGCGTGGGCCACACGGGTGTTGCCCAGAGCGCAGAGAGCGCAGTAGAGCTTCAAGGTGTGATAGTGGAACTTCCTCATGTCCTCCTGCTCGGACAATTCCATGATGTCAACACACCTTTGAATACATAGGATAGTTATGTCAATAATCCCCCCAAAAAATCTGTACTTATCATCAATCTGATCACATTACTGATTTTTTTTTCACAATGAAGTATTTCATAAGAATTACCCAAAAAACAGTTATAATAGCTTCTTATGAAGAATGGTGAGTTACAAGCTGTGAGTCCCCTGTTTCTACCTTTGAGCTTGCAATGTTGGGTACTATGTGTTTACGGAAATATCACATTACTATCAAAGCATTTACATTAATATTTTATACTGGAATCTGCATCATTCAAAGGCAAATGGCTAATTTAGCCACTCAATTTTAATGTGCGGCTGTCAATCAGACAAAATTAGACCTTTACTGTTAAAAAGCACATAAAAACATTACATTCAATATGTAAGGTTGTGTGCCCTTGTTCCAAACAAACTAAATGCATAGTGTATTTATGTTTTTGATGGAAACTTCATCTTTCATTTTCAAAGCCAGCATCATAATAAAGTGGACTTATGGGGATGTCATCAGAGAGCAATATTACACCGGTGGTCCTCGGTTTACAGCGCTCCGAGTGTCGGCGTTTTGTGGTTACGTACATGCACCGTTAAAATTAAAAACTTAATTTACATCCGTAAAAACAAAATCTCTGGAGAACTAGTTGATGCTTGGTGTGCCGAGGAAGAATACACTTTGTGCAGGTAGCGCGCAGCCACACTACTCTCAACACTGAACTGTCGCAACCATCATTAAGGATTCACAAATTCACATATGTTCGGAAATCACACAACTCTTTAACACTACACATAACTGCTCGGGCACTGATCCTCACTGATCCTAGAATAACTAAGCAGTGTCCTACTATTGAGATGGAAAGGTTACTAGTACTTTGGCTTTTATTTTGTATTACTGCTTCATTTAATTCTTGTATTTGATGTTTTATTACTGTATTTTATGTCTGTCATGTGTACAGTGTGAGTGACATAGGAGTTAATTTAAGTATAAATGAGCTGTAAGATGCAACTTACATCAAAATTCTACTTACAGTCTGGAACGGAAGTCATACATAACCAGAGGACAACATGTATACTTTTTACATGTACTGAAAATGGGAACTACAAATACGTACACATAGATCTCACAGATGTATCAAGGGGAATCTCATAGAGCTCTGTTTAAAGACAATAATTATTCCCTTGTATCAAATGTACATCCTATATGCAACATGTAGCACTGTATGAGCTTGAGAAGCAACCAGTAACTGCCACACCATCCAGCAGCAATAACGAAAAATTTATCTTTACTGAGGAAAACTAACCTGTTCTCCTCGGGTATGTGAACTGCCATCATCTGAAGCGGCTCCACACAGTGTACCGACCAGCCATGTCTCTCACTGGCCCTCGCCATTTCCACCTTAAGGAAGGTGTTTGGCATGCGGCTCCACAGCACCGCATTGATGGTCTGAACGTCCAGACGAGGGGGACACTGAGGCACTGGGTTCTTATGTTCGCTCTTAAAGATGGCTGACGACAGCGGCATGGCGTTCTGCACAGGGAAGCGTAACATTCAAGTGGTTAGAAAGCTCTGTGAGTATCCATCACATTGATGTGCTTCCCACTTTAAAGACGATAGTGATTGTGAACTTTATGAACAAATGACCTTTTCAAAATATGAGGTAAGTACGAATGTGAATGGCTTATTCTGTGAATCTGCCCTTTTCCTACAAGCAAATGGCACAAGGTACTGAAGCTTTTAGCATCTTGTGAAGACATTAGAATGCTAATTCTAGTCAAGCTAGCTAGTCAAGGCTCAGCAATTTCCTGTGTGAGTGTATTTATGTGTGTGTGTGTTAGAGAGGGAGAGACAAAGAGAGACTAGAAAGGGATCAGGCTATCTTTCCTTCAGCCCCGTTTCCATCAAGTGATACAGTTTTTTTGGTCTAGTACTATATGCATTTTTTTCTGTTTCTTGGTGTACCAACCAAAGTACAGTACCTAAAGGGTGGTCCCAAACACACTGCAGGCAGTCGGCTGGTAGACAGAGCATTGACACTCTCACGTGGCAGTGTGTATGGGAAACATTTTAACGCAGTTCTTACACGGAAACACAAAATGTACGATTTTATGGTAAAAGTGATTTTAAACTCTGCAATTGCAAATCACAAACTCTACCTTTATCTTGGCAAGTTCAAACTGGAAGAGGTTAGGGCTGGTGGGTCGCACAAATACAGCAGGGAAAAGCTTGGTGTTTGGTTCCACCTAGAGACAAGAGCAGTCACCACACAAAAGTTTGACGTATGAATCACGTACTGTATGAAATGCATGACTTGCGGAAAGCTGCTTAATGGGTCATCATGAAACTTCACCACTTGATGTTTGATCAGAATGCACTATAAATGGGCTGGTGAGGATGACTCAGCGCTGGGTGACGCAAAACAGATTTCAGTGAGAACATAAGAAGATTAGTACCTTAGAATGAGTTCTCAAAGCTGAACAGGGAAATTGTCAAATGTCTGATATTCCACAATGCAAATGTCAGGGTTTAAAATATGCAAATACAGGAAAAAAGTTCCTGACAAGGTCAACAAACTGTTACCCAATAGAGGGATGAAAAATTGCACAGGAATTCATTCTCATTATATATCCAGAAGTCATTCACTGATTAATGACTATTAATATTTATTACATAATTGCATTAATTACCTGATAGGAGGTGGCTACCTCCTTGCCGTTGACAGTGAATGTCACCAGACCAGTGGCCAGGTCTATGAGACAGCCAATTTCCAGGTCCGCATTGCTGCGGCTTGAGCCTTGAGTGGCGTTGGTCACATCGCCACCCCACACCATGTAGCAGTTACTCCTCCTCACGCTATCAGAAGGCAGTCATCATAATCATCCACACTATATGAAGTCGAAAAAGGATTGGCTTCCAGATCTCACCTCTCATGGACCCGTCCTCGCTCATCCCCCAGGGTCACAGTCACAGTTCTGGTCTTATTGAGGGCAAAGTTGTTGCTATAGTAATGATAGTCGGGAGTCACCCAACCCACCCACACACATGCAGGTTCTTGACCAGCAAAGACCCTTACAGAGTGGTAGTACTGTAATGACATGTAGAAGACTGTAAATGTTGCCGTAAACAGGTTTTCTATGAATGTTGATTCAATGATGATTCTGTACCGTTGTGATGCTGCTGTAGTCCACTCGTCTACTTTCATCACTGTGCCGCACAGATCGCAGTGGATATCTATGGTGAACATTCAACAGATCAACTATTGTGCAGGTAATGGGCCTAATGAGGCATCAGCAGTAGTTTTAATTGGCTCTGCAAGTTTCCTTTAAATCTCAGTATTTGGTGACTTACACTGTATGGACACAAATATTTAGACACTCCTTATACTCAGTTGATTCATACTTTCACCAGAATCTTTGTTCTTCATCGTCGCACATTTTTCAATTTGTGGGAACAGTTTAGGAAGGCCCTTTTTTGATCAAGTGCACAATACAAGGACCGTGGAGGATTAGTTGGATGGGTTTGGAGAAAGAATAGTTGAGATGGTGATGTGACCTCTGACCTCACAAATGTTCAAATGTATAGCACAATGGCCAGGTGCCCCAATACTTTCGTCTATACCTTTTGTTTTAATATTTTGTCTTTAATCTTCTTGTGGGCCATTAAGATTTAAGATTTTAAGATAGATTTGTCATGTAACGTGCATTTAAATTAAAAATTGTTTTGATGGCCGTTTGGTCTGTGCAACCATGTGCCTTAATCTGTCCCTAATTAATAACATTAATCCTCCAGAGGGCTCCATTAACACATCAATGTACCAAAGATGAGTACCTGTGTTTGACCTTAAGGGTCTCATCATCATGCACGCCATTCATGTCTACAACAGGACTGGTCTTGAAGAAGGATTGAAACTCCACAGGCATACTGAGACGACAAAACACCATATCTGCATTGCTGCTCTGGGTGCCAAACGTCTTATGTGTTACTTTAAGACACGGGGGGCTGTCAATGGTGCCGTCAATCCTGGTTACCTGAGAAGAACCAACAAAGTCTCATCAAGCATCCAACCTTTGTTGAGTAAAGTTATTTAAGTGTTAGATCATACTGTGATGTGATTGTGGTCCTTTGGCACATTGACAAACGTTGGCAGACGCTTGCTGAACCACATGGTGAGCTCTCGGTTCATGTTGACAGCGAAGGGTTCAAAACCCTCCTGGAGGCCACACATGGTGTAGTACTTGAAGGTGCTGGCGTCTTTGCCAAGATTCATACGACCCACCTGAGCCAAGCCCAGACTGCACACCGGAATGAACCCTGAACAGTAAGCATGAGTTAGATGTATAGTGTCACATTAAATACTCTACAATTCTCCTTCTTAAATTTTTGCTGAGTTCCTTGGACCTTCTCATTGTTCCAATGATTCAAACAAATCCTTTTTATGTTGGCAAAAAGAGAAACTGCAATCTGCAGACAATCGGGATCCCAAACAAGAAATTAATAGGAATTGACCTTGTCAAGTAAGGCATTCAACAACCTTCAGCACCACTTATTTAAAGATTTAGGTGACTGTTTGTACAGTATATATTTGAGATTGTATGTACAGTTGGTCCTTGGTTTACGCTCCCATAAATTAATTAACATCTTAATTTTGGGCCACACAAGACATAACAACTAGCTACAGTGCAGTGCTTCATGGAAGAATACACTGTGTGCTCAATATTGGCCGCACTTGTATCAATCACTTGACTCACGGGACCATCATTAAGGATAAAGATTGTATTATAATGGCTACCCCAGAACTTTGTAAGGATGACATGGGGGTGGTTGATCAACAATCTCTTTATTGCCTATACAAAACAGGCCACTGTCGGTCCCACCACACCAAAACAACATCAGCAAACCCAACTGTCCTCTCTGCACACAGCACGCAGTCAGGACTCATGTCACGTTCACAATTGGTCGGAAATCACACAACTCTTTAACACTACAGTACACATAACTGCCGGGTCGCTGATCTTCTGAAAGCTACAGTAATAACCAAGCTGTGTCATGGTCTTATTATTGAGATGGAGAGGTTGCGAGTGCTTTGGCTTTAATTTTTTTTGTATTACTATTTCATTTAATTCTAGTATTTAGTGTTTTCTTACTGTATTGTATATCATTCATGTGGTCCGTGTACAGTGTGAGTGACTTAGGAGTTAATTTAGGTCTAATTTATATTTAAGAGTCTACTTATACCAAAACTTGATATACATCACAGAATAGGAATGGAACTTGTACCTAATCCGAGAACCACCTGTAAAAATGTGACCCAATGTGGATTACAAAAATCCTCACACACAAACACACGCATTTTCTCACCATCCTCAGTTTCAAAGTCGGTGAAGCAAAGTTCAGAGCCTTTGGTGGTGATAAGTATCTCTCCATTGAGGGTGAATATCATGGATTTGTCCTCCATGTTAATCATGCAGCCCACCACATCTCCACTGTGCCAACAGCGTCCGAACAAACGGCTGCCCATGTTCAGACAGTGGCCCTGTGTACATTTCAAGCATATAGAAAAATAACTGCAAAAATGTTCAGACTTATTTTGAAGTGCTAGTTTATAAAGTGAGTAAAAATAAAAAAAAAAAATCACAAGGTGATGAGTGAGGAAAACTGGTGGAGCTGAATGGAACTAATCTGGATGAGTTTAGGAACGTAGATACGGAGGTACACAACATTGTGGAGCGACCATGTGACAGTCTACTGAAAAGATCATTGGCAAAGCCATAATCTGTACATAATGTAATATAATCTGTAATACTGCGCAGAGATATTGTTTTTGACGTCATGTAGGACCGCCCAGTTTAATTCTAAAAGACTCTCAGTAGGTGCTGCTGTTTGGATTAGCAACAGAGTCCAAATAGACTCAAAAGTTAACTCTTAAATGTGCAATGCTTAAACAACAGCACTGAGGTCATTACAGTCAGGTTACATTTTTTTCATGATGGGAAAAATGAGGGAGGCGTTATTTGTTTTAAATGGATGACATACCCCATGACATATTGTAAACTTAGCTACCTTGAGTCAAATATTTGCACTATTTTGTGTGTCTTTTATTTACAATGTCCTTTAAAATGTCTGTATTTTGTATTTCATAAAATGTACACTGCTATGGAGTAGAATTGTGCAATGACAATAAAAGATAATTGTAAAAATCCCTTCTCTTGCTGTGACATAGAAAAATGTAAAACAATAAAGGATATGATTACCCTGTATCCATCAAAGACAAAGGCTAGGTCATCTGTGCCCAGCTCCACATCTGGCTTACATCCAGGTCTGGCCCAACCAACTCTCATGTCTCCTCCTGTCACCGCCTCGAATTCAAAGTACCATTTGCCCGTCTTAACTGCATACGTTCGCTCTACTCGGAAGAAGCGGATTTTGTCAATGCTGAGCCGTTCGACCACTTGTCCTGGAAGGAACAGCCACAGAGAAAAAGAGGCTTGTAATGCAACTTTCTATATCATTTTGAAGGTTTTTTTTTATACAACAATGCATTGAATGTTGGACCTGAGAGACTATCCATCCCAAAGGTATTGATGAGTTAGGTAAGGGCTCTCAAGGTCTTCCACATCAAACTCATCCAAGCATGCCTTTATGGAACTTTCTTTGGTGCAGTCACACCCACAAATTTAGAAGCATAAATTTGTCTAAATGTGAATGATGACGAATGACAATTAAAACACACCTCCTTCTTGATCAGATGGCTCTACGTTGTAACCATAACCAATCAAAGTGCGGATGGCCTCCCGCAGACTGTCACGATTAGACTTCTTGGTACGTTCATCCAGCATGGCGTAGGGGACCAGGCGGGGGTTACGCTTACTTTTCAGATCCTGCAGAGAGCCACAAAAGTAGGCAATATGCATTCATGGGGCTTATTTAAAGCTGACTCTCGCCTACTTATTTACTGTGCATATTTTTGGCAGAATCTTGCTGCAAATATTCGGTCATTTCGGGATAAACCATAATTTATATTTTTTACTTCAAATTACTACTATTGCTGCAAGAAATCTGTTCTTGCAGAGTCAAACACATTTGGAAACAACATATAAACCCTTTTTAGGGCTGCTTTAATAGGTGTTCAAATGAACCCAGCATGTCTCACTGTGAATTTAAGTGCTCCGACATGTTGAAAGCTCAAGTAAGAGAGAATGCAAAATATTTTCTATATACTAAAAAAACCTAATAACAAAAACTTGTTTTAAAATAGCAAAGATGAACCAATATTTGGGTTTGCCTACACACTGCGGCACATCCAGTGTACCTGCTGAATGCCATACGTCCATCCCTGCTTGATGCGGTCTTTGGCCCAAACATTGTGGGCATTTTCTGCCAATTTATCCACCAGCAACTCCTGACCTGGAGTCAGTTTCATCTCAGACAGGTCTAGAGGGGATGGTTTATAGCCACTGGACATCATGAAACTACAAAAGAGAACATTTTAACAAGTCATGAATGTCTAAATATTAAATGATTATAGAGCATGTCAATATCTGTATCTCAAAGAAAGAGGAGAAATTCACTCTTACTTCTTTGGGAGTTTGATCTTCTTGAGTGATTCGTCAGCATTTGGATTGACTTGAACAACTCGACAGCCCAGCGCCAACAGGGTTCTGTGAGCGAAAAAAAAAACATTCAGTTAATAAATAGGGGTCTTTACAGACTGCTTAATCCCAAACATCACCTCTTGATGAGACATGCAAATCTTAGTGGTAGTGGATAGGTGGTGCGGGTTAATGCATTAAATTGTGCATATATGCGATAATAAAAGTCAAGGGAATACCCAGAGAACTGCATTCGGTGTGAAATAGTCTTGGTACCCTGTGGATGGACCCTGTAAAAATCTTTTTTCTTTTCGATTGACATCGCTGACTCAGAGAGTAGCACTGTTACTCTGATGTGCCAGTTCCTCCATACATATTGGGAATAATTATGCCAAACCGTAGCATTCTGTGCATCATGTAAAAAGCATTTACCTAAAGCACTTGTAATAGGTCCCAGTGGGACTTTCAGAAGGAGAAGTAAGTGTTGAGCGCTGAGAAATACTGTAGTTAAGGAGCAGCTCTCTAAACTTGTCTGGTTGTGCAACCATGTTAATTGAGAACTCCTATTTCCCTAAACACTCTTTGAAGACCACAGTAAATGAAAAATATATTGATGTAGCAGAATATACAAAAAATCACTGAGAAAATGGACCTAGTCTTGTACAAAAAAAGACAGAATAGAGAACATTCCTTTGAAAATAGTCTGTTTTATCCGGCTTTGTAATGAAAATGTAATGAAACAAACAAAGATGATTATTAGGGATTGGCGTGATAATCAATTTGATCAATGCAAATGTGGTTAAATGTTTGGAACTGTGTAATGTAATGTGTTATTTCGTCTTGGTAATGACAATTAACAAATTATTACTCTCCTTTTTCAGCTAATCATCCCAGTCTCAGATGAATACATGAATCTACAAAGCACCATTATGCAGTCCATCAGATCCAAGAAAATACAGTTTATATTAATACAGTTCATATTAATAAAATTATTAGGTTTTATTCAATTACTCAATTAATCTAAAGGATTTTCAGTAGAATACTCGATTACTAAAATATTTGATAGCTGCAGCCCTAGTTGCTAATATAATTAATGACTAAACGTCCTTGTTAGCATCAAATGAGCTTGCCACTACATGGAAACAGGAACCGTAAGGCATCTGCGTCGCCCGTCTATGAAGTTTAACTGTGTTGCGGTCTGAAAACCACTCATAATCTGGTGTGACAACCATTTGCCTCAAATACCGTATACCCCAATCCAGAGCATCCCAAACATGCTCGCTATTTTCATAATGTCATCAATAAAATGCTGTCCATAACATATGCGCCTGCCCATACCATAACCCCACTGCCACCACAGGCCACTCCATCCACAACACAGGTGCATTTTATTGATGGCATTTTGAATTTGAGACAAGAGGCTGAGGCCCATTGTTGTGTCATTCATCCATGAACATGTTGCAGCATGATAATGCACAGCCCCATATTGCAAGGATCTGTACACAGTTCCTGGAAACATCCTGAAAACATCCCAGTGCTTGCATGGCCAGCATACTCACTCGACATTTTATGGCGCATACGGTATTTGAGGCGATTGGTGGTCACAGCAGATACTGATTGGTTTTCAGACCCCTCCAGACCACCAGCAATACGGTTAAACTGCACATTTTGGAGTGGCCTTTTACTGTGACCAACCTATGGCACACCTGTGCAATAATCATGCTGTCTAATCAGCAACTTCATATGAGATTGGCCTTTTCTGTACATAGAAAAAGAATTATATCCTTGAATGCAGCTCATGAAAAATGGAAGCAAAAACAAAAGTGTTGCCTTTATATTTTTGTTAAGCGTAAATACCACAATGGACAAATATTTACGTCCATCCACGTCATCAAGATGCAATGTCTTGTTACTCTTCATTTTCTGTAAGCTTTCAAATTTGTTACTTGAAGCTTAGAATTTATAAATAGGTTGAAATGTTTTGAAAAATAAATAATTATCACATGGAAAATAATAATTACATCTAGTACAAATGGCGGATTTTTTTTTTTTTTTTTAATACCATGAGAATTGTCAGGGGGGCCTTGGAAAATGGCTCCTGTAAGGGCTCCATGGTCCCAAAAAGTTAGAAAACCACATCCACACAAACCTCCACTGTGTCAACTCCTCCAAGCAGTATTATTCTGCTCAAAACAACGCTGGCATGGAAACATGAGTTCAGAAAAATTCACTGGAAAATACTAACAGCCCAAAAAATAAAGTAATGGATTGGTAATATCCCCCAAAGTCGGTCAAGAAATATTCGACTCTAATGATGATCTAAATCTTAAATCTACAAATTGTTTCATGTTGCAAGTTTTCATAGGCACCACATGTATAGCAAGATGTACATACTTCAGAGTTTCTGTCGACATCTGTAGGTTGTAGTTCTTCTCAGTCTCGGGCAGCTTTGAGAAATCCACTAGACATGGATGCTGCCGCTTATTATCATCCCTGATCTATGAGCAAAAACAACATTTATGTCAACTCAATTCTTTTTCCACACCAAGTGCTGCTATGGTGCTACTGATAAAGTAACAAAGTAACTCTAGTGAACATGTTATGAAAGAGCAACGAGGAAACACTTGCTCTCAATGTATGACTGAAATACCAAGCGAGAAATGTAGTACCTCTCATGAGGCTGCGCTTTATGCCAAAAAAGTCCTTTTGGCAATGCTGCATGGCAATGGTGACTGTCTACCAAAAACATGCACTCATATGCATCTGTGTTTGTGATGAACACCAGCCAGCTCTAAAAGAGTAATGCTACAGGAATTCACTTTGGAGGCAGCTTAGGGAAATTAAATGAAGAAAAGAACATCGTCTATGCAGATTTGCATTGTAGCAAAAGGGGGAGTTAAGCTCATCGTATGCTAATTCTCCTTCTACAAAAAGTAATTAGTTGTAATAGATGGAGGATGTTCATATATTTAAATTGCACATATTAAACATATGTATTGCTCTTGTTTTTATTTATTCCTACTAGGGCATAACAGGTCTGTTTATTCGCATTAGCTATATTGTACAATAAACCAAGAAATACATGAAGAATATTGTATAACCATACAGCCACTTCATTAGGTACCCCAGCATCATCTAAGGAGGTCCAATTCAGCTTTGATAGTGCATTCATAGATAATAATGCTCAGCCTTTTTAGTAGTTGCATCACAATGACAAGTGTTCCTTTACGGAAACCAAAATGTAAGGAACACCTCTCAGTATGATGCAGTGCAGTTCTACAACACTGTAAACTACACCAACCACAATGAACACCACAAAACAGCATTATTATCTTTGCAAAGACAGTATTATAAACATAAATTATACATGAAATACAGCTGTAATGTTAGGTTTCATTAGATTGTGCAGGTGAACCTAAAGTTTTGGCTGGACAGTGTAGTAAAGTATAATTTGTGAAAGAATGAAATGCAGCCGTAACTCAAATTATAGTAAAGAATTTCCCATTTTGAGGTTATGGAAATTACTAGTGCATATTATAAGATGATATTATAATGATTATTCTTATTGGAGACAATACCCATTGTAAACATAGGGAAAAGAGCAGTAAATTATCAGTTTACAGGATATTGTTGATCTTTACTGGGCTGTAAAACATTTTATAGGTGAAATCTTCATATCTAACTCCAGGCAAGAATGTAATATGACCTCTTACATTTTGAGAATGTCTTATGGTGCCTGCATAATCAATTTAAAGCCTCATTTATGTTCTTCCATAAAAAGCACAATTAAATGCAAAAAAAACATAGCAAGCGTTCTTCTTGGTTTATCGCTGTGCTGAAACTGTCAGACATCCTGTTGTGCCCTTGGGTGAAACAACACTTGATCATTTGTGACTGAGTGTACATTGAAACATGGACACAATGGCTGTGCTACCTACAAATACACCGTGAAGAAGCAGCAGATGACATGAAAAGCACTCAGAACGGAAAATGAGATCTTTCTTTCCACTTACCCTCTTTTTGGTGTGAACCGCAAATTATGAGAGAGAAAGCAAGATGACGTACAGGCTTTTGTGGTAAATAAATCCTACGATTAGTATTCCAAGCTATAGAAAATGTCATTGAGATGTCTATTTCTCATGGCAAAATGCATGGATTATGTTTTCTTTCAAATCTTGATGGTGCAATAGTATAATAGCTAAAGTGAAATTTCTCACCTTGCCGTAGGACCAGCCGAGTTCAATCTTATTCATGCCCCACAGTTCGTGGATGTTCTCTGCCAGTTTGTCCCGGACCTTCTCCAAATGTGGTGGCATAACAATCTGAGGAAACAATCAAGTGTATCTTATTACTGCTAGCCATGCCATAAAATACTTGACTCTGTTTATCACCTGGCTGGTTTCCACAGGCGTAGGAATGAAGGAGGCCTGTGACGAGATGAGGGTGGTCCCCAGCAGATCTCGGACCCCATCCAGGTCCCTCTTGTACTCCTTCACTGGCTCCACCCTCATCTTCTCTTTGGGCAGCAGAGCCTCGTAACAGGGGGCATAACTTGATGGAGGCAGAAATTTAAAGTCGCCATGTCGCCCACCCAACAGGAAACGCACTCTGATGATATAGAAAAAAAATGGTCTCTAGTTAGAATGGAAAGGAAAATTAAAAGGAAGTGGCCTGGTTAAGTGTTAAAATAATTAACAATCTCAACCAATTATGAGTTAAAGTACTTTTTTAATTCAGTGAATGGGTATCTTTTATTCGGAAATGACACAAGAAAGTGGCGAAATACTGTAAGACGTGCATATTTGTATTCACGTGCATATTCAATCTTTATCTATAGTGTCTCACAAAAGCGAGTGCACCCCTCAAATTATTGGAACATGACACTATAGAAATTGAACTTGGATGTAACTTAAGAGTAGTCAGTGTACAGCTTTTATAGCAGTATAACTTTATTTCCCACTGACAATGACTCAACACATACCCATTATTGTCTAAATAGTTGGTAACACAAGTAAGTACTAAGATAATTGTGTCGTACGAACAGTCAAACATAGTGGTGGTAGCATCATGGTCTTGGGTGCATGGGTGCATGGGAGCTTTGAGATTTGATTCTAACATGTAGTGTGACATTCTGAAGCATAGACTGCCCTGTAACTGGCCCGCATGGCAGTTTTCCAACACGAGTCCAAACACACCTCCAAGATGACAAGTGCCTTGCTGAGGAAGCTGAAGGTGATGGAGTAGGTGATAAATTATGTCTCAGGACCTGAACCCAATTGAGCACCTGTGGGGCATCCTCAAGCGGAAGGAGGGGCAGCGGACATACATGTCTAACATTCACCAGCTCTACCACTGATGTCACCATGGAGGAGTGCAAGTCAAATATGGTGGTGGTAGCATCATGGTCCCATGCTGTATTGGAGCTTTGAGACTATATTTGAGATTTGAAAATGTAGTGTGACATAACATAGCATGATATAACAACCTGTGCCGCTCTGGTGAATTCCATGGCCAAGAGAATTAAGGCAATGCTAAATAACAGTGGTGTTCATACTAAATATTTACACTTTACATTCACTGTTATTGCAGCCATTTGTGTCGCTAGCTAGTAAGCCTGCTGTTTTGACTTATGTTCAGTAGATCTATACAAACTGTACAATCACTACTCTAAAGTATATCCATGTTTTATCTCTATATTGTTGTTGTTATTATTGTTTGGAAGACATACTGTAATACAAATGGTTGCTAAAATGTGGGTGGTGTACTGACATACAGGACTATTTATAAAACATTGAATATGCATGCATTGCAAAATGTAATAAATGTTATATGATGTAGATCAGGGGTCACCAAGGTGGTGTCCCCGGGCACCAGGTAGCCCCCCACGACCACATGAGGTGCCCGCAAGCCTGCTTTTCATTCCGGTTTTCAGTTAATAATGAAAGAACAGTAGAAAGAAATGCATTCTGAAATACAAAATGTGAGTTGTGGACACCAGCATTTTGTTAATGTTCTGGTAAAACAAGCATATTCGCTTTGTTTGGGTTTAAAATAAGCTCTGAAAATAAATGTTACAAAAATGAGTAGCTCTTGGCCATTTTCATTTTGTAAAAGTAGCTCTCACAAGGGAAAACGCTGGTGACCCCTGATGTAGATTATGCTAGAAGTTACCAAGATCTTTCAGAATGATGAAAAAGATAGCATTTCTTCAAAATTCCAGCCAGAAAATACCATCGAACAAATCAAAAATGACTAACTCAAAACTACTTAACTGTAGTTGTGACTTTCTAGTTCAATAGACTGCTTCAGTGACGTCTAAAATTTAAAAGGGACGGGTTTAACTCTGAGAACAAAAAATAGGTCTCACTGCTAAGAAGTCATCACTGCTAAGAAGCTCTCCAGAGGCAGCCCAAAATAAAGATTGGAGTATTGTAGTAGTGGTGACGCAAATGAGCCTTTTATGGCTGCGGCCCTCAATTATTGAAGAGTGGAAATGTGCCTTATGCGACACATCCACAAATGACAGAGATGTTCTCCCTGTTCAGTGTGTCAGCAGTTTCATCTGCGAGCATGTCTCACTTCTCAAATTAAATGATACATACTGTACAGTACATCTGGAAATCATAGAGCTTGATTTTTTGCTTGAAGGATTTTTTTGTCATTAATTTTTCAGTTACAGTACACATAGTTAACAGGACATGGAGAGAAATATGGAGATTCAGATCATAATTAAAAGGACTGCATGCAACTCGTTCCAAATGACATTTTTTGAAACCAACACCACCACCGGATACCATACGTTACCACTGGTGGTTCAAAAGAACAGAATTTTCGTATGGCCTGACAAAAAGGAAAAAAAAATGCCGTTTATGGCTGTCACCACTGTCTTATTTATATACAGTATGTCCATAGCACAGGCACATACAAAAAAGCAGTCCCAAAGAAGCGACCAAAAATTTTGAGTCATTGTGTGGTGATAGCCTGAACATTCAATGATAGCTAACCTTAGTAGCTAAACATTGCCAAATTGCTATCAGTAGCTGACATCTATCATAATGTCGGCATACTCAAAGCAGGAAGAGGCAGGATATCATTCTTGGAATGTTGAAGCTCTTGCATACAGTACCTTTAAAAAACTAAAGAGACAAAAAACGATATTTTATCCCTCTCCTATTCCACAACATGACAACTCCAACAATGATAATAAGATAAATAAATTATTATAAACATTAAAAATCACCAGCATTATAAAGGGCAAATTTCTAATGACCTGTTGTTCTCAATCTCATCAGATTGAGCAGGTGTACCTAATGATGAGGATTGTGAGTATACACGCTTTACTACATGCAGGCAGTTCAAGGAATGGAATGGTTCCACGAGTTCCCTTCTGGTAGAATGCCTCTGGGTTTCAAAGAGTTAAATCTGCATTGCAAAAGGCAGCTTGGTTCAACAAAGTCAGAACCAATCATCATAAAAAAAAAATGCTCAAGCTTAAAATTCCATTTTAGCGTCACATCAATCACACTATCTGTGGTCGCCATAGCAACAGAGGCAGCTACGGAGCCAGGCTATTTCACCTGAGTCCAATCTCAAGGCCTTGAGGATGCATGCATTTGGACTGGACTGGGTGGGCAGGGGGATTAGATGGATTTCAGACAAGCAGGGTTTGTGTGAGTGGAGCGTGTGTCTGTCTCATCTCATCATACTTGCATGAGTGCGTTTGACTGACAAACAAATAAAAACTCACTTGACGCCTGCAGAGAAGCTGACGACGGGGAAGAAGAGTCCATCTGTGTTGAAGTTTTCGAACATGCCCTGAACAGGCTGTCCATTGATGCGGAAAGAGATGCTGGGAGCGCCGAGGTCGAGGCAACAGCTCACCACATCCTCTGAGGTTAGGATGTGCTGGTTGAGGGATGCAACTGCCCGGGGAATGCGACCTAGGAAACATCCAAACACACACTTCTGGGATACTGCAGGGTTCATTTCTGTCTAGACTCTCGTAACCTTGTATGCATGAGCTGTGTCAAGCAAACATACACATTATTTATCTCACCTGACCAGAGGTGGAGTCCATCAAAGCCATAGGAATAGAGATCATCTCCCACGCCGTTGCCTCCCCAGCCCTCGCCCCCTCCAGGGTAGGGTGCGTAGCCCTTTGTGTTGGCCCAGCCTACTCGCAGATGGGAAGGCTCACTGGTCACAAAGTGGTCCACCTGGTCGATCATAAGCTCATAGTACCACTTCTTATACTGAGCTGAGCCCTCGCTCACACCAAGAAAGATGTTCGGTCTCATACTGGCAATAAAGGACAGACATAAATAGCCACGTCAGTCATGTTCATTTATCGTGTTGTAATAATATACTGTAGTTTGTCCCTCAGTGCCAATTAGAATGGCCTCTAGGACAAGACAGCCAATGATTTTAACTTAACCCAATTTCTTTCTGAAAGTTGCCAAAAAACAGAGAACCATGACAGTGTTAAAAGGCAGAATCAATGTACAATAAAACTTGATGCCCGTGTGATTTATTGCACACATACCATATAAAAGGGAAAAAAGACAGCTTTCCTAATTAGCCATTTTAAAATGTATGACCCAGCACAGAGTAAAATCAACTTTTGAGCCTGGACAATAGTAGTGTTCAATTACCCACTGGTGATTAAAATTCACATAATGAAAAATAAAAAAACAACATAATGTAGTTCAGGGGTCACCAACGTTTTTCCTTGTGAGAGCTACTTTTACAAAATTAAAATGGCCAAGTGCTACTCATTTTTGTAACGTTTATTTTCAGAGCTTATTTTAAACCCAAACAAAGCGAATATGCTTGTTTTACCAGAACATGAACAAAATGCTGGTGTCCACAACTCACATTTTGTATTTCAGAATGCATTTCTTTCTACTGTTCTTTCATTATTAACTGAAAATCTGAATGAAAAGCAGGCTTGCGGGCACCTCATGTGGTCATGGGGGGGCTTACCTGGTGCCCACGGCCACCACGTCGGTGACTCCTGATGTAGTTAGTATTTAATCAATTTTAATTATTTGCTAGCACGATTTTTCATTAACATTTTGTTTGTTGTTCTGAAAGAATGTAGAAAATGTGTGGAGCAGGGGTTGCCAAGAAAAGATCCAGCAATCTTGGGGCAGATATGGTGCCAAATCCAGGATTTTTGCTTTCATTTTTGATCATGAAAATAATGAATGATAATGCGAGACGGAAGCACAGCAGACCGTCCCCACACAGTCACACGGTCGGACACTCTTTTCTAACTTCATACTGACCTGCACACATTAATAGCAGTACAATTCCAACACCATATACTGTATGTATCGCCAACTCACACACGTCTCTACTTCATCCTGGGAACGACGCTCTCTCATTCTCATTACAAGAACGCGAGATGCATTCAGGGTCACGCTGAACATCACATAAACTGCTTTATAATGCGTGTGTGTGTTCGTGTGTGTGTCTGTGTGTAAATAAACAGGAAGATAAAGAAAAACATGAAGTAGATATTCTCATCAATCACTTCAGAACCATGAATTCACATGTACAATTTGCTACATTTAAGTATGCTGGAAAATACACTGAAAACAGGTAAATTTACCTGAAATTATGTGATGTCTTTGAACGCAACCCCTCAATGCTCATAATAACACGATTTAAAGTGCGATTGAAATGTTCTGCTACTATTAAACAGACTAGTGCTGGAGAAATAAATTTTAGACTGGTATCTTTTAGCTGGATTGACATATTCAGTTCATTTGGAGCTCTTAATACATACAAATATATGTACAAATATATAAAAATGGGAATATTTCAGACATAGTTGATAATGGTGATTAATCATGATTAATTAATCTTAAAACTGTGATTAATCTGATTAAAATTGTAATCATTTGACAGCCTTAATATAGAAATAAATAAATAAATAAATAAATAAATAAATAAATAAATACTGTATATAAAATATAGTAAGATTAACAAATTTTGACATACAAAAGTAGTTGCTGTGTAAATGGATTTCTAACCTTTGGACATCATTGACCAGCTGGGTTTGCAGTAGTAGGTCTCTCTTGGGCAGCAAGTGATCACAAATGAGGTTTTGATTGGTTCGTACGGCAACGCCATTACACACACACAGCGAGCAAAGCACATCAAGGATCTAAATGTAGAGGTGTGGGAACCAAGAGAAGAATAAGGAGCAACAGTATTATGACAAAGAACAGGATAGCTTCCTGACATCTGACATGTGAGGAGAAGATTATCAAAACGTGAAGTATCTGTGCTGCTCACCTTGTGGTTACGTCCGTGTTTGTACAGCAGCGATATGATGGACTTAATGTGTACTCTCTGGATCATGTTGAGAGCCTCTGGGCTCTCAATCAGAATGCAGTGCAGAACTTCCAGAATGCCTGCACAGCCACAACTTCATCAGTTCGTCAGTACCAAAGGATACAACTATCTGACGGTGCATCCTTTACATTTACAGTGGAACCTTGGCTAGCATCCTTCATTTGTTTCAGAATGTCTAACTCTAACCAAAATGGTAAGCGAATACATTTTTCCCATGAGAAATCATGTGAATCCAATTAATCCATTCCAGAAAGCCAAAAATGTTAACACAAAACACATTTTTATAGTTTTACAATAGTACAGTAGTGTGACCTGCAGAAAACAATTTGAAATGCATATAAACACAGAGGTGTGAAAAAGTCAGTGTCCTGATTCTTATATTTTTGCATGTTTGTCGCACTTACAAGTAAATGTTGATCATCAAACAAATGTATATATTAGTCAATACAACACAACTGAACACAAAATGCAGTTTTAAATAAAACCTCTTATTATTTAGGAAGAAAAACAAAATCACCAAAAAAATCCAAACCTACATGGCCCTGTGTCAAAAAGTGCCATTTCTAAAGCATTGGGACTCCAGCGAACCACAGTGAGAGCTATTATCCACAAATGGCAAAAACATGGAACAGTGGTGAACTTTTAGGAGAGGCCGCCCAACCAAAATTAAAGCTTGCCAGAAAACATCTTGATGAAAAATGTGTTTTGTGTTAAAATCTTTGAGGGTAAACTGCTGATGACGGGTCTTGTAACTTCTATTTAACTTCCAACTTGTAACTTCCAAATTGCCATTTTGTTCGCTAGCTAAGAGAATGCTACCCAGGAAATACATTAAGAATAGAGATGGCCTCACGCAGTGTATTAATAACAGAAGAAGACACAAAGCAGAATGCACGCAAACCGCAGCAAAATTGTGGCTTAAATTTTCTATGTTAATATAAAATAATGCTAACTAGGGTGGACGCTAACCAAGGTTCCACATTATATTGTATCATTTTTCCAAGATGGGTATTTTTTATTTAGTGTGTTTAATAATGCATGTGTGCTATGTACAAGAATGATAATGATCATACCTGAAGAAGACTCCAATCTCTCCAGCTTGCTAACCAGCCAATCCAAGTTGTTGGAGAACTGAGTGCAGTTGTTTCTGTTTCCTCTGATTAGGGCGGCTGCATGGCATAAGAAAAGAGCACATGCTAATTGGGAAAAAGATTTGTTGTTTTCCAACTGAGTAGGCCAGACAGTTGACCATTTTCATTTGGAAACCAGACAAGCATGCCGAGAACACCCATATAGAAACCTTTATGTGCACTAACAAAAAGCAGGTTGACAAAAATGGACAGAGGCATTTTAAACCCACTTAATGCTGCACAGGAGCAGGTGGAGGAGGAGAAGGTGGGAATGAAAAAAGATGAGAAATGTCTAAAACATTAATACAACCCTGCAAGTGAAGTTAGTGCAAATAAGACTGTGAAAGACACAAGTGGGAGTGGGGAGCAGCTTCAGGTTGACTGAGGTTGCCCTTATTGACTCCTTAAAAATGCACAAAATGCACAAAATAAATGTTTCCACTTTCTGCACTCGCATATTTGATGTTAATGTTAAAGTCGAACAGTCTCGATCTTACAGGAGAACACCGTGGCCGTGGTTCCATGTCAGGCCACTGAATTTATGAGCTATCGCAGATCAGCGGAACATTTATGAATGTGCAAGTTGGCCTTTCTGAATCCTCACAACCTTAGAAATCAATCCCCAGTGTGCAGCGTCAGTAAGTCGAGGGTTAAATAGCATGTCAGCACAGCTCTATCCTGACACAACCATTCATCACAGTAAGGAATTGTGTATGTGTGCGTGTGCATGTTACCCAGTAGCTCATAGAGCAAGTTGAGAATGTCTTTCCAGGCTGCTCCGGCCTCTGAACCGGCACACTCCCCAAAGTGAGCAACACTGTTGTAGACGTTCAGACGGTCTATGCAGTTGGACACCAGTGTAAGCATACCCTATGGAATAAACAGCCAACCAATGTTAGAAAATAAAAATTCAAATTCAAGAGAACATCTAAATGTATTTGGGTGTTGTGTTTGGGGATACAAGAAACCACATACAGTTGCCCTCAACGATGTATGGTGGCGAGTGCAAAGTACAAAGACGTGGTCAATGGTGGCCATATTCCTGGACTGATTGTACTAAATTTTTATGAACTTGTGTATGTCAGATCATGATGTATGCTAAGCTAGTGTACCAGATTTTGTGTATAAAATTAGAAACAATATTGATAAATCCATATATTTCACTTAAAATACACCAGAGGTGTGTCGATGACATTGAACTGGTGTTGTGTTAGAAATTTCAAACCAATCACACTAGTGGGTGAGAGAACACTTCACATGTGCAGTGGAACCTCAATCCTCAACAGTTTAAAGCTCTTTTGAAAAAAATGGTCACAATTTTATGTAAAAATATAGCTTAAGTGTTGTACAAATTCTGGACATCACTGCACGTGTCATTTGATGTTGTTTTTTCAGCAACACTTTTTCCTGAAACAAGAACTGTGGCAAAAGAAGCTAACATCAAGTAAGCGGACTCACATTGAAAGCAGAATGATTCCGGCAGTGTCTAAGTATTTCAGTGCCATACCAATCCAATTAAATAACGCTGGTAAGGATACAATTTGCAAAGCTGCACATTTTTTTGTGGCACAAACGTATAATAATAAGTAATAATCAGTATAATAATAAATATAATAATAAGTATAATAACATAAAAAGAAAGTAAAGTGATAAGGATGAAACCCTGGTCTAATACAATCAGCGAATTTATAAACTGGGCTCATTCAGCATGTCTCCGCATGTCACTTGTTATTTTGCTGCATGAACACAGCTTGAATGAAAATTTGATTAGACGTATTAAATGAAGATACCTTACTTCTACGTCATATAACCAGTGCTTTATGATAGTTGCAAATTGCGTATCTACAAACTTAAAAATAATTGTAGACCGCGGACATACTGAGCTAGCAAGCTTGTGTGCAGTCATCTCTCGTAGCAGCAGAATCATAAAAAATCTGATATCAACAAGCATATCATTAAGCAAATTGTGTTCATCTTTGGATGTTCCACTATACAATTCGCATGTTCAAACCTAATTTGGCAGCATTGCTTTTATGAAGGCATGACTCTTTTCCCCTTTGGTTCTGGTGTCATGGTGATTTATGCTGCAAGGAAGTATCTCCAGTGATCAGCTATGCTAAATGCAGGGGTATAGCACACCAAAATGGCTGATGATTTATAATGCCAGGAAAAAATCACGAGTCAGCTGTCTAGAGTGACAAATCGACCTTGTGGGTGTAATGTCAAAGGGTGGATCCAAGATTACTAGGACTGGTAAACAGGGTAGAAAATGAGCTGATGAAATTTGCCGCATAGTTATATCGTATGCTAATATATACTGTATTTTTACACATTTAGATAGACGGATATACTGCATTTATGTGGTTGTTTCCATTAACGTCATTGCTTCTCCACCACTAGGCATGCAGCTGACATTTGGTAATTGATGACAGCAATTTGGGGTGGAGGCTCTGCACAAAGCCTCTGTGCATTCATGCCAGCCTCACAAATACTTAACACGCTGCACTGTAGCTGCTGACGCCTTCTTGCACACTGCCTCCAGTCACACAAGATGCTACTGAAACTCACCAGCAAATAGATTGCTTTAGCCTTCACATGCACATTGTTCCCCTCTCCCATTTGTGCAACCTCTAACTAAAATCGCACCAGTTGTGGTCAGAGGTTTAGATACACTCATCATGGGCATGAATTTCATATTAATTTGGGGGCTTTTAATAAACCATTGTTTTTCAGGGTGGAATGACTATAAAATGTACATTTTCAATTATTTTAAAAACATGTTATGCCTGGTTGAAGTCGTCACGGGATGAAGCACTAGTCAAACAAGCTTAGTTGTAGTGAGACGTCAGGTGAATTGAGATGCCACATACATGTGCTGTTCCCAAAGGTGAAAATCATTAATATCGGAAAAAGTCACGACAGAGTTAGCAACATTTATACTAAAGTCAAAGTAAAAATATTTTTAGAACTCAAATATGTTCATAAAAATGGGAAATACAGAAAGAATTACCTCAAAAAATTGTAAACCTGGTTCATATGTCAGTAAAAAAATCTTGCCAGCAACGAGCAATCGAAGAAACAAATTCTGCAAAGCCTTCATCAATCAATTAATCTTAAAAAAGAAATGGAGCCAAAAAATGTGCTTGCTATCTCAAAATCCAAACTTATGCAAAACATTGCTGGACAACAGAGGAGCAACTGAAAAATCTAACAAAATATTGAGGCACAACTTCACATCAGCTTGGTGTCACGCTAAATTATAGATGACAACAAAATCCATCCATCCATTTTCTATGCCACTTGACCTCACCAGGGTCGCGGGGGTATGCTGGAGCCTATCCCAGAAGCAGGGCAGAGCCTGGACTGGTCACCAGCCAATCGCAGGGCACATATAGACAAACAACCATTCACACTCACATTCATACCTATGGACAATTTAGAGTCACCACTTAACCTAACATGCATGTTTTTGGAATGTGGGAAGAAGCCGCAGTGCCCGGAGAAAACGCACGCAAAAGAAGAACATGCAAACTCCACACAGATTTGATCCCAGATCTTCCCGATCTCCTGACGATGTGGCCAACATACTAACCATGACAGCAATATATTTGAGAAAAATAATACAGAAAAATGTAGAAGTGAATTGCTTGACAACACACTCCGATAAACAAAGATTGCACAGCATGCCAACCATTGAATACAATACTTACCTATGCACCAGTAAGTCCAAAATGGCCTTCCATGGCCTTATTTGTGGGCCCAACCAGATGTAAACCAGATACTTTTTTAGTTCTTGAATTCCTTGTGAGTGTGGAAAAAGATCGGGGCCACCAGATCTGAATTTGACATTTGAAATGCCGATTTTGGTGATGTCGGCAGAATCTTTTAAAACTTGTGAAAAGTCTTTCTTCTACAGAGTGTATGGATCTACTCCATCACATTCAGCAATTTTTTGAAGATACCTGGCTTGTATAGTTGACCTTTATAATAGCCGGCAGCTGTTATACTCTGGGGCCGCACGGTGGTCTAGTGGTTAGCATGTTGGCCAATACAGGAACAGCCTGGAGATCGGGAAGACCTGGGTTCGATTCTCCCCTGGGCCTTTCTGTGTGGAGTTTGCATGTTCTCCCCATGTTCTCCCCGTGTGCGCGTGGGTTTTCTCCGGGCACTCCGGCTTCCTTCCACATTCCCAAAAACATGCAGGTGAAGTTAATTGGCGACTCTAAATTGTCCATAGGTATGAATGTGAGTGTGAATGGTTGTTTGTCTATATGTGCCCTGCGATTGGCTGGCGACCAGTCCAGGGTGTACCCTCCAGCATGCCCCCGCGACCCTAATGAGGATGAAGCGGTATAGAAAATGGATGGATGTTATACTCTGACATCTGTACATCTCTGTGGTAACTGAACGGTGGCCTATTAACCGCTTGCCCCCATCAAGTCAAACCCGGAAGTCAAATGTGGACTGCCTCTAGGTCACTTACTAAGTGGTGCTGAAGTTCCAGTGTGTCTTTTTAAAGTTGTTCAACAGTGGATGAGGTAGATTAGTGTAGCATGTACCTAATGGGACAACATTTTGTATCTATATGAGCCACAATTGTTCTGGATTAAGACTCAAGATCTGTAAAGTAATTGATTAAGCTCCTGTATCCATGTACCTTCTCATCTAATGTATTGTATAAAGTGAAACGTATAATCTATAATGCATAACCTAGTAGTGTACACTACCAGGTGAAGGGTTTGACCACTTTCTCATTTAACAGCATAAGGAAGTGTGTCCAAACTTTTGACTGGTAGTGTATATACAGTGTGTGAAACTTTTGTGTGCAACTTTCCCGGTGTGCTGAAACTCACTTCCTGTTTGAAAAGATTTTGCCTGTTTTTGAGCGAGCGCAGCTTGATTTGCCTCTCTTCGTGCTCTAACTCTGCATCTGGGAGCTGGAAATAGGTGATGAGGTCATTGAGGGTTTGGAGCACCTCCTCGATGGGCAGAGCCACAAGTGCCTTGTTCTTAACACCCAGACAATCCAGATCTCTGGAAAGAGACAAAAAGAGCAGAATGCTGATCATGCACAGTCAAAATACTACTATTCATTAATGAGCAATCTACAGTACAAGAAGGGAGGCTGTGATAACAAACATGATCTTTTGCCCACAGTTGCATTCATCCTGAAATGTTGATTTCCGCTGGCTGGCTAAAAATAGCGCCAATCGTGTGCGTAGGAGGGGTGGGGGTGACGTGTGTCACCGCCTCTGGGGAGGCTGACACACTCACATGTTCCCGCTATGAGTGCTTCCAAGTCAACACAGGGGACACAAGATGGGTGGCTTGATAACAAAGAAAGGTAGTCAGAGCATCCCCTGTTTCCTTTCCATTTCAGGCCATATGCAGCTGTTTCGCAATTGGAAACACATGAATGGACCACTGACTGAACTGTTGCACCCTGCAGCTTAATTCCACGTTGAATATGTTTACCCTCTGGAGGCACATTACATCATGACTTGGAGCAGTGAGCAAGCATTTGTGGGAAGGATATGTGCAGTTTATCACCAGTGACAGTACATTTTGCAACATAGCTTATAGTGCTGTTTCAAAACTTGTGTAGACTCAGCAGCAGAGGCACCCCAGCGTACCTGATGAATCGGTTGAAGAGGAGCGTGGTGTTGCGGATGATGCGCGCTGCTCTAGTTTCCTCATGTTGACAGCGCTGCAGGGTCAAGCCATCATCCATGTGACCTTCAGAATGTAGACACGCCTTCAGCCGGCATGACAGGAAGACAAAAATGTGAGATATTGTCATGATGAGGAAACCTTTTCTCATTCATGCCTCTATCTACCCTCAATGAGGGAAAGTGTGATATTGAGTCAAGGCTGAGATACAATCTAACAGACATTTTAATCAACTCATTACCCTGCACATATTTATCTTCTCCAAGCAATCTCGTTCATTTATTAATTTTGTTTGTTTCTGTCTCTGCCTTGCATTCTAATTTAAACACAGAATGGTACACACTTTTGTTACTACACTCACTCGTCTCTTGAGAGGACCCAGACGGGCAGATTTGACATCAGGTGCCTGGTAAGACAGCCACAGACTCGTGGCCACGTGCATGATGAAGCAGAGCGAGTCTCCATATTTAATCTCTGCTACCCCCATCCCCTCAATGTCACGCTTGGGGCTCGGCTCCAGCTTCTCCTGGACACGTGGAGGAGAGAGAAATTGAACATGTCAAACACACTTTATACATTGGCATGTATCGGCACACTTCTCTTAATCAATAAATTATTGGTTTTGTGTCCTGGTGCAAAGGCTTTAGGATGCCTGAACTTCTTCACTGGTCATTTTGAAATAATGAAACAGAAAATATGAGGACAAAAACAATTACCGTAGTAGGATTACACTAAAAATACAAATCAATGTCTACCAAACACTATAGAGGGACTCTATAGAGGGGTGGCACAAGGACCGTGGAAGAATACAATACATTTTTGTGACAATTTGAATAAAAGGTGCTAATACAATAATTCATTATTACAGTTTGAGTCACTATGACATCAAACAAATGGTCCAACACCCAGAATCATAATAGCACCCCCACAGTCTGTTTGTCATCCTCCACAAACCAGGAAGTAGCCTACTAATAAAAAACAAAACACTTGCCACCAACCCCGTACTCCCGGACCACCACCCTAGAGGACACCGCGAGGGACACGGATGAATGCCTTTTCCAGATCCACAAAGTACATGTAGACCGCTTGAGCAAACTCCCATGCACCCTCCAGTACCAGTATGGGTGTAGAGCTGGTCCAGCATTCCACAACCAGGACAAAACCCACTTTGCACCTCCTATAGCTAAGGTTCAGCCTCAGCTACAGGAGCTATATGGTTATACCCTTCTCTTCATCACTCTGGAATAGACTTTCTCAGTGAGGCTGAGGAGTGTGATCCCCCTATGGTTGGAACACACCCTCTGGTCAGCCTTCTTGAAAAGTGGCACAACCACCCCAGACTACCAGAGGTATTGTTCCAGAGGTATTGTTCCCGACTTCCACGCAATGTTGAAGAGACGTCTCAACCAAGACAGTCCCTCAACATCCAGAGCCTTGAGGAATTCAGGAAGAAAATCATCAATCCCTGGAGCTTTGCCACTAAGGAGTTTTTTTGACTACCTCAGATATACCTCAGTCACGGTTCGTGTCCTCAGACTCTGCTTCGTCTATGGAAGGTATATCAGTAGGATTGAGAAGGGCTTCAAAGTACTCGTTCACCGCCCAACTGAGTCCTCAGTCAAAGTCAGTAGGCCTTCGTCCTTACTGTAAACAATATGAACCAGGCACTGCTTCCCCTTTCTGATGTGTCAACTAGTTTGCCAGAACCTCTTTGAAGTTGACTAAAAATTGCTCTCCATGGGCTCACCAAACTGCTCTCACACCTGAGTTTTTGCCTCGACCACTGTCGAAGCCGCGTGCCGCTTGGTCTGCCGGTATCTGTCCAGAGTCCCACAAGCAATCCATGCTCGATAAGACTCCCTCTTCAGCTTGACGGCAGCCCTAACCGCCGGTGTCCACCATCGGGTTTGGGATTTGCCGCCACGACTGGTACCGACCACCTTACGGCAACAACTCCTATCGGCTGCCTCAGCAATGGAGGCACGGAATACGGCCCATGTGGACTCAATATCCTCATACTCTCTTGGGATGCAGGTGAGACTCTTCCAGATGTTCCCAGCACACCGTCACTACACATTTGGGTCTGCCAGGTCTGTCCGGCATCCTCCGCCAACATCTAATCCAACTTATCACCAGGTGTTGAACAGTTGACAGTTCAGCCACTCTCTTCACCCATGTGTCCAAAACATGCAGACGTCTGATGATACTACAAAGTCGATCATAGGGCTGCAGACCAGAGTGTCCTGGCGCCAGGTGCACTTATGGACATCTTTAAGTTCAAACATGAGGTCCAATAACATCACACCGGATGGGTTCAGATCAGAGAGGCCGTTCCTCCCAATCACGCCCCTCGAGGTCACCCTGTCATTGCCCACATGAGCAGAGATGAAGCCATCGGCAGGGATGCTGTCCAGCATCCACCTGATGGACCCCAAGAATAACTCTGAACTGCTGTTTGGTGCATACACACAAACAACAGTCAGGGCCCTTTCCCCAAGTCAAAGGCGTAGGGAAATTAATGTCTCCTTCACCGGGGATGACTCCAACACAGAGGCACCAAGCCGAGGGGCTATTAATAAGCATACATCAGCTCGCCGCCTCTCCCCTGCAGCAACTCCAGAGTAGAACAAGGTCCAGCCCCTCTCAAGGAGTTTGGATCCAGAACCTAAACTGTGAGTTGAGGAGAGCCCGACTATGTCTAGTTGGAATGTCTCAACCTCTCGCACAAGCTCAGGCTCCTTCTCCACCAGAGAAGCAACATTCCATGTCCCAAGAACCAGATTTGACTACTGAAGACCAGGTCACCCAGCAGCCCGCCCTCGACCGCCACCCAACACACATGAAGAGTCCAGTGACAAATAACTTCACTTACATGCAATCTTGAAAGCTCAAAGAAACGGTCGCTAATTTGCTCACAATCACTGGCTATATCTTAAATCCCATTACACAAAGAGTAGAGTCAAATGGTGACTTCAGTCAGAGTGGGCAAGTTCAGCTATATTAACCTCGATGGCAAATGTTGTACTGGTGCAATAACTCTTTTCATTTTCATTGTCCTTGAAAAATGGTGATTTGCCAGTCCAAGGTGAGTGGGTGGTTCATTTGCAAATCGTTGCTGGTGATCCTTGGTGACTGCTTCTCAGTGGAGCCTACTTAATGAGGAAGTGTGCTGTGGTTGATCCTTTGTAACATGGGTCACCTTGCAGAGCAGGGGAAAAAAATAAAACATGCATGTTCGTGTGACCTTGCCTTAGAAGCTCTGAAGCAGAAGGCAGTCGCTATTGTGTCCGACCTGTCACGATCCTGCAGCACCAAGCCCCGGTCCTCGGTCAGGGCTAGGTAGTGGCCGGTGGTCAGGTGGCGCAATCGGAAGGGCTGACCCCAACGGATGTGGCTGCCGCTCCAGCTACATCATTACATGTGCACACAAAAATATATCACCCATACAAGTAAGATAGCTGTATTTTTTTTTCAAGTCCTGACAACCTAATATCCGCTAATTAGTTGATCTGTGTACTGCTGCCGGCTGTTAATTATCAAGAGTGCTATGCGATTAGGTAGAATAATTTGCAAATGGCTAAAAACATTTGACTAATTATGCTGTTTAATCATATACGGCAACACATTGTCACGCACATATGGTCATAACAGTGATGTGGAAACTGAACAATGAGTCAGGGAAAAGAGAAGAGAAACAAAAAAAGACTGTGCAGTGTTAAAGCATCTTTTGGCTTTAGGAGGACAGATGTGTCCACAGACAAAAAAAGGAGAGAGAAAAGACACAGGTTGGATAAAAAAATCAGAAGAGGAAAAAAAATATATAAAGAATACAACGGAAGTTAAGTGGTTCACAACCTACCTGATCCTGAGTGGCTCCAGCCTCCACAAAGACCTGGCCTTGGCACCAGCTTTACCTGTCTCATAGTTGACAATCCTGTGAAGGAAGACATGGGAGGCATGAGTGCCTGCTTATGTCTAGACACCACTGATACAGTGAAGGTCATCCATCCTATATGAAACAAAACAGTTAATCACTCGGCGAGTGTTTGACACATAAAGCTGTGAACAATACAGCAAAGTATACATTGACTCGTCGACTAGAGAGTTCAAAGAGAGACTCGTGCGGCCCAGATAAGACGCAGCCATAATCACTATCAGTGAATGGAAACAAAGGCTTGGCTCATCACTCCGAGTGACATCTCTGAGCGTGTTTGAGAGAAATGTATGAGGCACGGTCCTTTTGTGAGATTTCAAGGGCACACAAAGAGAAGCCAAAAATGGAAATTACTATTCAGTCCTGCCCTCCCACATTTGCCATGCTATGTTCTAAAAATAGACTCGGTGTGTGTGTGTGTGTGTGTGTGTGTGTGTGTGTCTGCGTGGACGTGTGCTTAGCATACATACAGTTACATACATACACCAGCTATTACTACTCTACTGGAATGTGTCTGTGAGAATTTTGCCCATTCATCCAGAAAAACATTTGTGAGGTCAACGGTCATGTTGTATGAGTGGGCCTGGCTCATATACAGTCATGGAAAAAATTGTTAGACCACCCTTGTTTCTTCAGTTTATCGATCCATTTTAATGGCTGGTAAACTAAAGGTACATTTGATCATTGGCAAATATAATGACGATAACAAATACAGCTCATAAGAGTTTAATTTCAGAGCTGATATCTAGCAACTTCCATGCTTTTCTTGATAATAACCAAAATCACTTAACTTCTTACAAGAATAACTATAGCATTGTACTACCAGAAAATGTAACTCTTATGAGCTATATTCCAAAAATCAGTTTTTAGAGAAATATTCTTCATGATAAAATCAAACACAGAAAAAATATGTTTTCAATATCAGTGAAATAAAAACTGGTAGATTAAAAATATTATATATTTTTTAGCTTGACAGTTGTTGATGACTTAATTGATCACCATTATCTTAAAATTCTTAATTTATCTTTTTTTTAAATATATATAATAACATCATAACGCCTCTTCTATTGTTTGCTGCCTTGCCAATCCTTTGAATGACTTTTTTTCTCTGTGTCCTGGCTGCATCTCTTCTAGTCACTGGTGTGTGTGAGTGACAGGAAGAAAAGGTCTGACTCGCTTGAGTAGAAGTCCTTTCATTTTTTCCATGACTATATATCTATAGTGGGGTTGTCTTATAATCTTCATTGTCTTATATACGAGTCAATACATTTCTCTTGCATCCAAAATAGCCAGTACCGGGGTCAATGAGGCTCTGGCCATATTACTATACTAATAATAATCAATAGTCATTATCACTAGACTCCACAACCGTAGTGAAGACAAACGGCATAGGAAATGGATGGATGAATTATCACTATACTAATGCTAGACATCGGCGTAATGCAAAGAATGTCAACTGAAAGATCAGCAAAACCAATTTTAGAAAACTTCAAACCAGAAACACTTAAATGGGTAAATTTAAAAAAGAAGTAAACACTCCAAGACCAGCATATGCCTTTAAAATGTCCATAAATCTTATCTGTTAGCGACCTCGATCGCAAAAATTCATTGAACCTGAAGACAAAATAGTGCAAAAATGACTTTTATGATTATGAATCTTGTCTTACCTTGTTCTTACCAATTTTGTGTTCAAAACTGTTTCATATGAATGAAGCACTCCTTTTTATATTAGTCCATTTTTTGGGGTTACACTGAAATGATTTCAAACAGAAACAATGACGCTTTACTTAGAATAAACCCATGAAGTGGACTGCCTCGGGTAATTTCCTGCGATGATATCTTCCTGTGACTTCTTCCGGGTCTGACGAACCTTTTGGCCAATTTGAAATTTGGAGGTGGCATCTCGTTTCTATTGGTCAGAGGCTTTTGAATTATATTATAGTCAGAATCACAGTGACTTCAGAATTCAGAATTTAGATGCAGTGAAAAACCTTAGTTATTTGGATTTCTTTTTTTCAGGAAACATGACGATAAAGAGATTAAGACGGCTGCCCTAATTATTTTGTCTAATATATCCATGACAAAGTCTACAGATTTGACCCACTTCAAGCTCACTGTGTCATTTTTTTCTCTAAATCATCAGCCTTTTCTGTGTCACAATACAACCATCCTGGATATAAAAATAAAAAGGTGTCCTTATTTTGGTCCCTAGTGTTTTGACAACTTAGCATATCATGTGCCATGCCAACTCTTTGCCATCACTTGCATGTGACCTGAACACTACGTCAAAATCCAAATGATTTATCGCTTTGTTGCATTTTGTACCTCTGCTGCTCTTCACTCTGGTCTGACCCCGGGATTGTCACCACCTCGTCATGCCCATGAAACAGTCGCATCACATGGCCGCCCAATAGATATCCTACAAGAGAGAAATGGCTTGGCTTACATTTTCTTTTTTATTACTTCTTCAGTGTGAAAATTGTTGTCCCAGGGAAGCCTGGGAACATTTGAGAAGTCACGGCAAACTGTAAAAAAACATACATAATCAAAATCAAAGTTCAATACATTTAATGTGCATGACTCATTCTTACCAATTCATATCGAACCATTTTTGTCTGCTTTTTCTCATTTTGGATTATATTACTTTTGCAATCATTTCCACTATTGTCGCTGGCGGTAGCTCAGGCAACTGCAATTTTTTTTTGACGACTGCAAAATTGCAAAAGAAGGAAAAGAACATAAGGCAGGTGTGTTGGCTCAGCGCTCTACCTTCCTCTATGTTGCTGCCAGAGCAGATTGGATGGACGTTCCACAGTGTCTGCATGAAGGAGGCATCCACCTGGATGTTGCCATTGGAGATTGATAAGTGCTGTTGGACACATGATTGCACAGGGTTTACACTCATCTTGTGCAGCCAAACAACGGACAAAATGACAAAACATAGAAATATAAGTATACCCAAGTATTTACATCACATCCTCATTAAGTCCATCCTTTCTATCCTTTTTCGATACCAATTATCATGTTCAGGGTCAAGGGTAAGCTGGAGCCAATCCCAGCTAACTTTGGGTGAGAGGTGAGAGACACCCTAGACTCACAGGGCACATACAGATAAACAACCATTCACCCTCACATTCAGACCTATGGAGAATTAACAAGCTCTAACTAACAATGCATGTTTTTGTGAGAAAACCCACGCAGTGAGATTCAGACCAACATCTCTTAACCATGAAGCAGATGTGATAACCACGACACACCGCGGTGCCCATACCTGCACCATCTAATGAGTGACAGTGTGTATCAAACAGGTATTCACTTACCTTTTATTACTGTGGATGTTGATAACAGTGATGCAGAATTGCATTGTACTGAGAGACGGTGCTAATGTTTTGACCCTTTTATGGAGTGAGGTAACCAAAATATGAGAAAAACCCTCCCTGTTTTTAGCAGTGAACAGAGTGAATGTTATCTCCCAACCACAAACTTGTAATAACAATCTGACAAGTTCAATTTTTTTACATAACTCTTTATTTATTATACTCAACAAAAAAATAAATGCAAAACTAACATTTTTCATGATCTGAATTCAAAGATGTAAAACGTTTTCTATGTACACAAAAGGCCTATCTCTATCAAATATTGTTCACAATTCTGTCTAAACCTGTGTTCGTGAGCAGAGCATTCATAATTCATTCATCCACCTCACAGGTGTGGCATATTAAGATGCTGGTTAGCCAGCATGATTATTGCGCAGGTGTGCCTTAGGTTGGCCACTCCAAAATATGCAATACTGGGATGGTCCTCCGGATCCGAAAACCAGTCTGTTACTACCATATGCCTCAAATACTGTACACATGTCTGGTGAGCATGCTGTCTTGTGTTGCGGGTGGCCCATGGTGGCAGCGTGGTTATGGTATGGGCAGGTGTATGTGATGGACTACGAACACAGGTGCATTTTATTGATGGCATTTTGAATGCACAGATATACCGTGACTGTATGCTGAAGCCCATTGTTGCGATATTCATCCACGAGCATCACGTCATGTTGGAACATGATAATGCACGGCCCCATGTTGGAAGGCTCTTTACACAATTCTTGCATGGCCTCACCGAACATGTCACACATTGAGCATGTTTGGGATGCTAGAGCGATAGTCACACCAGATACTGACTGGTTTTCAGACCCCCACACTCCTCCAACACAGTTACACTGCACATTTATTGGCCAATCTAAGTCACACCTGTGCAATAATCATACTGTCCAATCAGCATCTTGATATGCCACACTTGAGGTGGATGAATTCTGAATTCTGAATGCTCACTAACAGATTTCCATTTGTGAACAATATTTGAGATACAGGCCTTTTGTGTACATAGAACAAATTTTAGGTCTTTGAGTTCAGCTCATTAAAAATGGTAGCAAAAACAAAAGTGTTGAGCTTATATATTTGTCGAGTGTAGATTACGTTTTGCAGGCGTACCTAATAAAGTGTCCGAGAAGTATATCATTTTTTCCAACACACAAACTGAGTGGCACCAGTGGTCCACATTGCACAGACCAAAGCCAGGCTGGCAGCATAGACAGACTGTAAATAGTGATTGGAAGGCAATAATACATAGTGGAAGGCCACACTGCTTCTCCATGGATCACTGGGAGTGTGTTCTCATGGTTTCAAGTGTACAGTGCTATCATGCAAAGACCAGGAAGCAGAATGTGGTGTGATAGGGAACAAAGCCTCGCTGAGGGGGATGACAAGGTTGTGACGAGGATGATAACAGCACAGGCCTCGACCTCCTTTAAAAAGGCACTGACAGCAGTCTGAATATATCACAACAATATGATAATCTTGCAAAGACGACATTTCCAGCACAAGGCAGTGTGTTTGTGATGTGATGTGACGTTTGCAGCACGCTTTACTCCTCCATTTTCTGAACATACTACAAGCAATAAGAAAATCCACATGAACCAAACATAAACAAAAGAAACTTACAAGATAGCGCTCAGAGGACACGCTGACGAGGATGAGGTCATCACCAATGCGAACCTTCTCTCCTTCTGATCTCTGTTTGGAAGCGGGGTGGATTGTCCACCAACAAGCCTCACCTACAGTGACACACATTGATAGATACTGTAGATTTCTGCTACATGTAATTGATTGTGGTGGCCCGCCACTACAAAATAAAAGCCGCCACACCTTAAAAATGACCTTGAAAACAATGATAAGTAATACATTGCATGAATGTATATACTGCATATCCTATACACTGTAGATACATATATAGATTATTATTTACACACATATTGACCTCAATTAGTTTGAAAACAATTTCAAATATAAAAATGTTTCACTGTGCTTTATTTTAAAAACCTACACCGGACATGTCAACTGTGTTCCTTACAAGCGTGAAAATAAAAAAAATAGATGGTAAAATGTGTAGTCAATTGACGACAGCTTGTCACATGCAAAGCCTATCTATACCAGCGTGTGTGATCGCTCACGTTTCAATCTCATTCGACTGGCGTCTTTTACCCATTTGCACTGCCTCTATGGATCACGGGCGAGCTAGAAGTGGCTATCACATCCATGCTAACTTACTTTTTAAAGTGTCACTTAACAATGTTGCTCTCTTGTTATCACTAAAATACTTATGGCTTGTCTTCAAAACACTAAATGTGTGTCTGAGTTGTTCCACAAAGACGTAGTGTGTCATTCTATCACAGGGGTCTCCAACAGGTACTGTAGCTCTTATGCTAGCGGTAGCTCACCAACTGATGTTGAATAGTTCACCAAAGATTTGCTTTTTGCTATTTGCTTCACCTCTTAGTAGTTTTGGAAGTGTTCTATTCAAACATGACTGTATTTAACGACAAATGAGCACGAGTGGAGATGTACTTTGTACCTAGAATTAAATGTTGGCAGTGACATAAAATAGCTCACCTCTCCCTTCTTTTTGTCAAAGTAGTTTTTAATAATGCTGCAAGTTGGATACACCTGTGCTATCATAACCATGGATTCTCAAATTATACAGGATACATTTTATAATAACAATAAATATTTTCTTTTTTAAATTGTGTTATTTTGAATTATAAAATATATTGTTGAACAATTTCCCATGTTTTACTCTAAAACAGGCAACAAATTAAATTTAGGTTTGTGTCAAATAGTACAAAATGTTGTACTTTTGAGCTGATAGTCACATAGTGCTATTGGACTAAATAGGTCAGGGAACACAAAGAGGCTCAACATTTTCAACTCTCACTTAAGTTCTGTCAGCATTGGCATTAAATTAACAGTTGTGCAATGTTCTCGGTTCATGCTCTGCTGGTTGTTGGAAACCGTTAAATAAATAAGTTAATAAATAAATTATTCATTATATAAATTAGAAATTAAGTCATAAATAAATACTTGTCGTAATAATAAAAAAAAAACTGCAGACGCAGCAGTGGCACGACACCGCAGCGGCAGTCCCAGGCAGCCCACCACCACAGCTTCAAAAAAATCCTAGGGGAAACCCTGTAGTACATAACCTGGAACAGCCCACCATTCATAAAAACAAAAAAATGTCACATGTAAGTTCAAAACCGCGAAAATGTGCAACTGAAAGACTGGAAAACATAACAAATGCAAAGAAGAGGCAGAACCAAGAATCGAGATAGCACAAGACTCTAAAATGTGCTGGAGAGACGTATTCAGCTTTGACAAAAGAAATACACTTCATGTCCACAGCACTCCACCGGGAATATTAACAGAGATTATAAAAAGGCACATGCTGAAATTTACTCTGAAACAACCAAATATAGATAAGGAAGAGGAGGAGGTGCAGAGAGAGTGAGAGAGATAATCTATGGAGGATAAAAAACAAACTAATGAAGCTTTGCTCGCTTTTTCTGTTACCTGTTGAGTCCTCCTGCAGGCCGACATCAAACGATAGCTTATCAGTCTGTGACCTTGATGTCTTCAAGCAGGCCAGGTACTGTGGTCAACACACACAAACACATCAAATTAGTTTTCACATGTGACCTTAATACTTGTGATTGTCATATGCTGAAATTGCCCATTGCCCAGGCTGCGTTTCAGTTTTATGCTGCCAAAATCTGGAACAGTCTTCCATAAGATGTGCAACGCAGCATCGAGAGCTGCGCCTTACGTCAACGTCAACGTCGCCATAGGCAAGGCTGCGCTGTAAGTGAATACAAATAAATGTACTTAGTTACATAAAGCGCCTTTCTAGCTACTAGCTAAAGATGCCGCCAGCTTGAGCTGTCTCTTTTTATCTGTTTTTATATCTTAGAACGCACAGAAAAAAGAAAGACACGTTCATGTCTCACATACAGATTGTGGATGATGGGCAAAATTCCCCAAAAAGTGCAGTTTTGCTTTAATGATATTACTGGAGTAAATATAATCCTCTAATAGTAGTGGTGGTAGCAGTAATAGTAGTAGTAATGCTTAATTATTAAAAAAAAAAAAAAACAAGAAATCAAGAAATAACCCGACTGAAGTACTGTCCTCAAAAAAAAAAAAAAAAACGTTAAAAAAACAAGCATTTTGAATAATACAAATTTTGAGGAAAATTGTCCATTTGAATATTTCCAATATTCCACTGCTAAACTTCCCATTGACTTTTCAGAAAATGCTCCTTTGCAAGTCGGGAAATTATCAGGAAAAAACAATCTGATTATGTTGATATCTGTTCCTGCTAGCTCGCTAAAAAAAAAATCCCAATTGTGAAGTTTTTATAATGGCTTACATATGTCTTGGAAGAGGAATTAGCATGTTATAGCTTTATAAAACATAAGTGTCATTGTAGAGTGGTGTTCCTGGTACCAGTGGCGGCCCACATCATACTGTAAATGTGTTTATTTATTTATATGTAAATTTTAATATCTACCATGATGTGCAGCTTGCTGGCTGCACGAGGCTACTGTGTGACCGGCTGCGAGTGTGTGGGATCATGACGGGCCAGGGGAGAAGCTCTGCAGCTGCCGCTTGGTGAAAGAAACCGTAGAGTGACAGAAGAGAGTGACCAACACATCTCTTCTCGTTTTTAACAAAGACAAAGTCGCTGGTGATCGGTAAAGTCTCTGGATCAGTTCAGAACAACAAAATTTAAATCTTGGAAAATGCTGCGGTGGAGTTTATACTTCAAGATCGCTGATTCGCTTATTTCACTGTCAATCATAAAGGCATTCCACCTCAGACAGATCATCCAATCATCATGCAGAAGCCGAGCGTCCGACTGTGTAAAAGCGCTGTGGCGCTGTGGGGATGAATGACAAGGAAGTCGTGTCAGTGACCTGTGATAAGTAGCTGATTCTGAACAAAAGATGAAGGTATTCTATCGCATACATTGTAGGGGAAGCTGAGCTTCCCTTGCAGTCTTAGAGCAATCGCCACTGCCTGGTACACTGTACCAGGTACAGTGTATAATTTACAAAAACGGTTGGTGCCCCACCATTTTTTTTAAACATAAAAAAGCCACAGATGTGACATTTCCGCCCTTCTCCTGCTTTATCCAGTTTGACGGCATGCAACTCCTTACCATGGAGCTGAACGAGTGCCTGAGGAGGATGGCATGTCCGTACAGTAGAGTCTTGTGGCCGCCACTCTGCGCTGCCTGAAAACACAATTCACACATATACATCATTATGTAAATTACATGTCAGCTTATCCCAACGACAAGTCTCCCTCCAAAGGCTGCAATATGTGACCTCAGTGAGGACCTTCTCACAGACAAAGCCGGCCTCATGCTGGGCACACATATCTTATAGAAAGGTTTGCCTCCCCCTGAGATATGTGCAAGAATACATGGGTCATCTTTCCAGCAATCCAGTAAGAGGAATGTGGGAAGGATGCTCAACTACTGTCAATCATGTCAACATCAGCAGGGAATGGCTCCACCGATTATAGCGTGAGGATGCAGGAAGGACACGGCTGATATCTCCACCGGTGGAGATGAGAAGTGTTGCTGCTTTTTGTTCAGCAGACCTATGTTACTCACCTTCCTTATGAGCCTCTAGGAAGCATTAAGGTAAGACAAGAGTGTTTTCATTATTCTAAGTGTTGTCTTGTTTGGTACAAATGACCAATATACTTATTGCTGTCAGTCAGTAAATGTTAGAGAATGAATAAGAAAACGCTGAATGGTATTGCATAATACCATGTGCACCACATCACAAAAAAATGATTGTCAAACTAAAACCATAACGTAATGCTATGAAACTCCAAATGTTAACTATGTTAGCAATGTGTTGTTTCTTACACTATATGGACAAAGAATGGAAGAAAATATGCATTTGACCCCCCTTCCCTTTTGCAGCGTTAACAACTTCTATTTCCCACAATATTTTAGAGTGTCTGACTGTAGAAATTGTGTGTGGGAATTTGTGAGGTCAGAGATCGACAAGGTCTGGCTCATAATATCTGCTCTTGCTCATCCCAAGGATGTTTGATGGGGCTCTCAGATTTTCCACACTAAAAGCATTTAGGCATATCATCTGATTTGTGCACTGGAGTACAGTCATGCAAGAACAGAAAGGTCCTTCCTTAAACTGTTCCCACAAAGCATGGAATTGTCTAAAACATCTAACAAATCTGGGCAGACAACCCTACAGCTAAAAGAGCACTTAATTGCTTAAAGAGGGTTTCCCATTACTTTTGTCCATATACTGTAGTGGAAATAAATCATGGAAGTGTTTGTTGAAAGCATTTCCACTATGCACCATCTGACTCATTCTGTTCTGTATATATATATGCACCTCCACTGGCTACCAGGACGACAGCCAGCCTGTGATTTGATGCAGTTGCCGTGCAGACTGCAGCAGACTTCTCGGCTTCTCATGTGCTGTTGGCTACTGCTACAGCTGCTGGCTGAGGTATACTGAGCTTAATGCACTGAGGCACATGCAGCTGCAATCCCCACAACCAATAAACCTTAGTCTCCTGTACCAACTGCGAGGCAGTCAGCTATACAGATGGAGCACAGTGAGAGCGATCGGGGCTCGCATCAGTAAGAACCTGCTTCAGCAATTGCTGAAATGAGGAAATGCATCACACCTGGCTAATTGAAACATAAAGATTTTCAGCTATAGCAGAATCGGAGGTGGATGGTCTACAGTATGATGTCATGCAGCTAGTGACCATAAGAGAAATATTAATTTAAAGCTGTGACATTTGGCAGACCACCTCTTCAAGGTGTAGCTGCCCTGCAGCTGTTTGCATTTTGAGCCAAACGGCTGTGGTCTGGAAGGAGCCACAAATAGAGCAAAGACGGTGAACATTAGATATCT
The DNA here is from genome assembly GCF_027744805.1 of Dunckerocampus dactyliophorus. NCBI lineage: Eukaryota > Metazoa > Chordata > Actinopteri > Syngnathiformes > Syngnathidae > Dunckerocampus > Dunckerocampus dactyliophorus. The sequence continues at coordinate 11,364,271 of NC_072831.1, forward strand.
CCAGGGTAGTGCTGTCTCTTTGATGGACTGATCTCATCCAGCTGCTGGATATCAGGCTCTGTGAAGTTGGCATGCACTACCATTGGTGTGTTATCTTTGCGGTTCATGTTGGTTCCCTATGTGTCTCCTGGCTAAAACACACTAGCAATTTGCGTCAGCTGGACTCTATTGATAAGTCCATCTGTTCGAAATCGTATTGATTTCAGCGTCTCAACCGAGACATATTCAACCTCCAGCTTCTCTTTAATGCCGCTTCCCCTTGACATTTCAGTAAAGACAAAAAATGAAGAAGAGGCAGACAACTTTGATAACAGAATGCATGGTGGAAAGAAAGCACTGAATAACACAGCACAAATAACAACCAAGCTTCCAAAAAATTACCAGTAGCTATGTTATTTACAACTACAGTACATAAAACTGTTCCAAGTTCTTTTTCTTCCCAAGTGACACCATTTTTTGGAAATTTGCCCATCATCCATAATCCTCATGTGGGACATGAACATGTGCTTTCTAAAAAACGCTATAAAGAGGCAGCTAAGAATGCATGTAATAGGACGCTCCTATTCCGCACATAAAGCCTTCTGAAAAAAACTCCAAAAAAACACCAACAACACTCCGTTTACATAATGTGACCTGCATATTAGTATTACCCAAGCTATAATGACATTGTTATTATTACGGTTATTAACACTGCTATGCTGAAAGACTACCCTGCTGGCGTAGTGACATCTCGCCACAACACACCAGCTAGTGCCAGCTGCCAGCTAGCGACTAGCTTCACCACACACTTGGCTGCAGTGCGTCACGGCCTCGCTCACACATCAACCTCAGGACACTACCCAAAGGTAACACTACATAGTGGAGCTGCCGCCACGGCTGCTGTGTTTTTGAGTTTGGAAAAGTTAACGCGAGGTGTAGCATTAGTTTCTATGTTGCTATGTGAAATCAGTGTGCCCAGGAAGGACGTTCCGGTAATGCTTAAAATGACCAAAATATTACATGTTATCATGAAAATGCCCATTAGTGTGCATTAATTACATGCCTCTTTTTAGCTGTTTCTATATCTTCGGAACACTCAGAAAAGAGTAAGACGTGTGCTCATGTCTCACATAAGGATTGTGGATGATGGGCAAAATTTCCAAAAAAGTGCAGTTTTACCTTCATGGGTCAGAGCAGTGAAAAGAAAAAAAAATCGCATAGAATTGAATATCACTATCGGAATGAGGCCTCTTCCTAAAGTGAATAAAAATACAACATGAATTGATTATCTGCCAACGGGACTGCTGTATAAACTTTCAGATCGGCTCTATCATGTCAATGTGAACCTGTTATCATCAAAAACACTGATCAGTAATGTATACACATGCGCTCCTACCCAAACAACACACCCACCCACCATAAATAAAACATACAGTAAAACTATTGTGAAAGCATAGACAATTAAATATGAGAGAGTAATAAAATCCACTTTGTGTCAAAAAGGTATTTATGACATGTCTTGATTGATTTATGACCCCCTGTCATAAAAGTTTATGACATGCCCCTCCCCCCACCCCCCACCCCCCAACATCAAAGCGTTTTCACACCTATGTGACGAAGATCAAAACGTTTTCACACCTACGTGACATGTTTATGACAGGGCAATAAAATTTTATGGCATACCAATAAAACAATAAAAGTTTATGGCATACCAATAAAGCAATAAAACAATAAAACATCAAAGCATCAGGAAGCGGGCATGCGGAAGTCATAAACGGACATCTGGAAGCCATAAACCATGAAAGAAGTTTCACACCTATGTGTCAGGGGTCAAAGCATCAGGAAGCGGACATGCGGAAGTCATAAAACAAACAAACAATCATAAAATCATTCCCACGTGACTGTGTTTTCTTCCGGCTGCGTGTGGGGGAAGCCCCCATTCCCATACCCCTCCTTTCCTAACGACCCCCCCCTCCACCCCCACCACCCCCAAGACATCCTCCGGCCTTATCTGGGTGTGTCTCAGCATGTGTGACTGGGGCCCCCAATACCGCCCCCGCCGGCCTGTCTGTGTGTCAGGTTGTGTCTCAAACATGTAGTTTTCTCATTGAAACAATAGAAATAATACTGCTAAAACAGTCAAAGCATTGCATCCTTAGCTCACACGTCCCCATTCAAACCATTTCAATCCGCCATTTGCAAAGACAGTCAAAACACTGATCAAAACAACAGTCAAAACACTGAAAACACTTTTTTTCCACATTCTCATTGAAACAATAGAAATAATACTGCTAAAACAGTCAAAGCATTGCATCCTTAGCTCACACGTCCCCATTCAAACCATTTCAATCCGCCATTTGCAAAGACAGTCAAAACACTGATCAAAACAACAGTCAAAACACTGAAAACACTTTTTTTCCACATTCTCATTGAAACAATAGAAATAATACTGCTAAAACAGTCAAAGCATTGCATCCTTAGCTCACACGTCCCCATTCAAACCATTTCAATCCGCCATTTGCAAAGACAGTCAAAACACTGATCAAAACAACAGTCAAAACACTGAAAACACTTTTTTTCCACATTCTCATTGAAACAATAGAAATAATACTGCTAAAACAGTCAAAACATTACAACCTTAGCTCACACGTCCCCATTCAAACCATTTAAATCCGCCATTTGCAAAGACAGTCAAAACACTGAAAACACTTTTTTTACCATAGTCTCATTGAAACAATACAAGTAATACTGCTAAAACAGTCAAAACATTACAACCTTAGCTCACACGTCCCCATTCAAACCATTTCAATCAGCCAATTGCAAAGACAGTCAAAACACTGATCAAAACAACAGTCAAAACACTGAAAACACTTTTTTTCCACATTCTCATTGAAACAATAGAAATAATACTGCTAAAACAGTCAAAACATTACAACCTTAGATACCAGTCTTTCTACTACAGCTATTTTGTTAAAAATTATATTTTTTAAGAAAATGCCATGATTACCTGTCAGCCGTCCATCCACCAACCTTGTTTCTTCAATAGCAAAGTACAAATGACACATCTAGGCCACTCCCTCATGCATCTAGACCACTCCCCCCAGCCAGCTGATACAATTACTGTTGAAAAATCACAGCTATCAGCTTGACCCCTTGGCGTTAAAACAGACTTTATACATGAAAGCAAATAAAGGTGATATAGAGAGTCAGAGTCAGGAAGCTGTAAAAAACATGAAACCTTGGGACAACTATCTTATCACCCCCCATGACTTATCAACTGTGGATCATTACAATCATCTCTAAGTACCCAAATACAAGAATGTACTATATTCTATTTATTTCCTTAGTTCCAAACGCGTACCAGTATACTGCAAGTACCCAAATACAAGAATGTACTATATCCTTTATTTACAACACAGTAGCAGTATACTGCAAGTACCCAAATACAAGAATGTACTATATTCTATTTATTTATTTATTTCCAAACGTAGTACCAGTATACTGCAAGTACCCAAATACAAGAATGTACTATATTCTATTTATTTATTTATTTCCAAATGCAGTACCAGTATACTGCAAGTACCCAAATACAAGAATGTACTATATTCTTTATTTCCAAATGCAGTACCAGTATACTGCAAGTACCCAAATACAAGAATGTACTATATTCTTTATTTCCAAATGCAGTACCAGTATACTGCAAGCACCCAAATACAAGAATGTACTATATTCTTTATTTCCAAATGCAGTACCAGTATACTGCAAGCACCCAAATACAAGAATGTACTATATTCTATTTATTTATTTATTTTGAAACGCATCAGGCTTTGCCCCCTTTACCTAGTCTTTGTGAAGCTTTGATCAACAGGGCTCCTCTTGGAACTTCTTCTCCTGGCTTGTTTGTCATGAATGAACACCCTGACTCGGGTCCATTTGGTGTGACTTCTCTCGGGAGTCCATCCTGGCCGCATCTCCATTTGGTCTGCTTTCTTATGTTAAAATGTTTTGCATCTCAGCATGATGTATTGGACTTGTAGAGCTTTCCTCACACAGCCATGCTATCCCTGCAGCGTCTTATCTTTTAATCAGCACTCTAGTGTTATGAAGGACTAAAGGAAGGTAGACTTGCAACCATTTGGGCTCTGTTAATAAAAATAAAAAGTCTAGAACATACTGTATAAAGGTGATCTAAAACAATAGATAGTGACTTTGTTAGGTATGTGTCCTTCTGAAAGCCTTTCCTACAAAGGAGTGTCTTGATTGAAAAGTGTGAATGTTGGTCATCAGCAAACCTGATTGTCCTGATGCATACATTTGACATTACAGGGCCAATTCCTCCCCCTAAAGTGGATGCAAATACTGTACATACTGTATGTTGGCTAACAGAAAGACACGCATATACTGTTTACATATGACCAATATTATATTTATTATCACTATGTATATATTGTTAGAGGTTGTTATTATTGTTATTCATTGTCTAGTTGTCCAGATATGATGTTTTGTATGAGTTCTATTTATTATTTTCATTGTGTCCTTTTTAATCACAGTTAATTAGTACATATGTGTACTATTCATTTTGACTTCTCTTTTACTTCTTTCTTCATTTTTTCTTTTTATTACAGTTACAACACGGCGTTCAAGGGGTTGGTAATGACACAATATATGCATGCTACCCGTGCATTCTGTATGAAATCCTACAGAAGTACTGATATGATGCTACTTCAGTTACACATTTGACGAATACATCACTAGCAGCAACTTTAAAGGTTCTTTCAGTTAGATATGCGTATGTGCCTGATAGGACAGGATGCTCCATTTGTTGTATAATGTATAATCATGCCATTCACTCAGAAGGGGTCGTAAGCACAATACGCTTTTTTTATTTATTTAATTTCCAAACACATTGCCGGTATACTGTAAGCATTCAAATACTAAAGCAGAGACATTATTTGATTAAAAAAACAAACCAACAAACATGCCCTGACTTGTCTCCAGGACATGGGGGGGGGGGCCTCAGGAGGCAGGCTATGCTTCCTCAATCTCCACCCCCTTTCGACAGATACCCGAAAAACCATCCGCTGTACTCACGACATTCTACAACCATTTGGGCTCTGTTAATAAAAATAAAAAGTCTAGAACATACTGTATAAAGGTGATCTAAAACAATAGATAGTGACTTTGTTAGGTATGTGTCCTTCTGAAAGCCTTTCCTACAAAGGAGTGTCTTGATTGAAAAGTGTGAGTGTTGGTCATTAGCAAACCTGATTGTCCTGATGCATACATTTGACATTACAGGGCCAATTCCTCCCCCTAAAGTGGATGCAAATACTGTACATACTGTATGTTGGCTAACAGAAAGACACGCATATACTGTTTACATATGACCAATATTATATTTATTATCACTATGTATATATTGCGCTTAATGCACCCGGAAAGATTGGTTAGAGGTTGTTATTATTGTTATTCATTGTCTAGTTGTGCAGATATGATGTTTTGTATGAGTTCTATTAATTATTTTCATTGTGTCCTTTTTAATCACAGTTAATTAGTACATATGTGTACTATTCATTTTGACTTCTCTTTTACTTCTTTCTTCATTTTTTCTTTTTATTACAGTTACAACACGGCGTTCAAGGGGTTGGTAATGACACAATATATGCATGCTACCCGTGCATTCTGTATGAAATCCTACAGAAGTACTGATTTTTTTATTTATTTAATTTCCAAACACATCGCCGGTATACTGTAAGCATTCAAATACTAAAGCAGAGACATTATTTGATTAAAAAACCAAACCAACAAACATGCCCTGACTTGTCTCCAGGACATGGGGGGCCTCAGGAGGCAGGCTATGCTTCCTCAATCTCCACCCCCTTTCGACAGATACCCGAAAAACCATCCGCTGTACCCACGACATTCTACTGTCATCTGGAACTTGATTGAGAGAAGGAGACTCTTTTTCCCCCAACCCCTATTTAATTCAACATGGCGCAGCAGAGGTCTTCAGGTAATATTCACCCTTTACTGATTACCACAAACCCATCATCCATCATTGGAGAACATTCCTATCATAAGAAAGTCCTATGTAAAACACTATTGTCTAAACATTGACTAATATTTGTTTTTAAAAGTGTTCATTAGATATAGAATATCATGTGTAGATATATATGTACTGTATGATATAGATTTCCTTTTCATCTCTGACATTATCTTAAAATATGCTTGATACTACTGTATTGCCGGGCAAATTCGTAAGACCACTGGTAAACAACAGATGCATCACCCATAGCAAAACATACTTTCTCATCAATACAGTTAATCTTGTTGTTTGTTTTATTTCTAATGTCATTATTTTCTTTATAATCATACAGGAATCATCAAGGATCCACACAATAAGACGGCTGAATGCACCAACCTCGACAATGTCCCTACAACTTGGGGTTATGCCGACAATGAATCGACCTACGTGCCCGTTTATCGGCACGACGACGTAACCCCGTCTGAAGACGTTGGAAGGGCGACAAGATTCACTGCAAACATCATCACCCTCTTCCAAACCTTACTGAAAAAATGTTTGAATCAGGTAGCGTGGGAAATAGCACGATCTGAATGCAACGGCTGCATCATAGAACATCCAAGCCAGTTGCAGCATTCCTGTCTAAATGAACGAGGAAGAGTCATTTACATCAACCACTACAGCAGGGTAGTTGACAGCGTTTTCCGTCCTACCCTGACAACCGCACTTCAGCAGCTGTCATGTGTAGAACCAGGATACGTTGTTATAAGTACAGAGAGACTTCTTGGTGCTGCCGAAGTAATAATACACGACCTGATGGAGAAAGCATGCTTTGGTCGCACTCAGGACGACGATGAGGAGCAAGGAAACGAGCCCTCACCTACAAAAATATCCATGGCTTTCTTGACATGGTTACACTAAAAACCATGTGTCTTCTTTTGTTTTTATTAACTTTTATATCTCTTTTATACAAAAATGGACATTTTTATATGTAGGATTACCTCACTTATGTACTTCAAATGACAAATTTATTCCTTTGTTTTATCCTGTCACGGTTAGGTACTGCAATGGGGGGCGCTACTGCTCCAACAGCCTGTTTCCCGCCCCCACTTCCTGCTCAGCCATGGCTGCTAATTGTCCATTGTTTTTCCGAGACTGCGTACACGCGTGCGTTCCTGTGCTTTCCCCTTTTGTTTCTTTTTTCCTGGCTCAAACAACAATTGTTAAGAATATAGATTTTTTTTTCTGCGTGCTTGCGTGTGTACAGTTTTTGCTGGTTGGTGTTGTTATATTTTTGGGTGAAAAAGCGTCATTTACATCCAAGGATGGAGACCACCTTTAACCGTCAATAAAAGAGTTCTTTAAAAACTATGCCTCTATTTCCTCATTCGCTTTTCAATAAGCACAATCTTCCAACAACACGTCTTCATTGCATTATGAACACGAACATTTGTAGAGTGACGACGAGCGTCGGACAGTACAGTGACATAAAAGGCTTTGCAGAAGTATGAAAGAAAGTGTGAAACTAACGTTTGCCTTCCTTACTGTGTTACCAATGCTAACCAGGCTACATAGAAAACCAATACAAATAAGTAATTACATTTCTCAATCAAAAACTATCACATACAACTGCAGAATGAACTTGATCGGTACGTGAAATCATTTGCTGCTCAAATCTGAACGGAAGGAATGAGAAGTGCTGTATGCCACCCCGTGACAAGTTGTGCACAATGTCGGTTAGCCCGACCGTACCAACGCACTGTTCTTAAAATTTAACACTTTAAAACTGAGGACTTGAAATTAAAAACGTTGTTAGTAATATACAAAACTAAAAAGAACCAGCCCCACAGTAACATCCAACAATTGTCTGCCAATAGAAATGAGAAATATAGCTTAAGGTGAACACAAAGTCTGAAAGTACAGTGTACACGTACAACCCTTAAGAGTCAATGTGTCACACGGAGAGGTACGGATCTATGGAATAATTTTGATGAAGACTTAAAAGGTGCAATTACTCTACAACTATTGAAAAGACATTATAAACATTTAAATATGATAAATAAAGGTACATCAGTGGTATTATTGTGTCACACAAGGTTTTGTGTTGTTTTTGCATGCAAATATTTCAAGTACAATTGTTCCCTCTTATTTCGCCATTGAGAAAAAAATATTGTAGTAGTAGAGGGTAGTTTGGATAGGAGTTGTAGCAGGTCAGTGAATTTCAATAATTGTGATGCACTGAAAGCAGGACTCACACATCCTAAAAAGCAGTACATAATAAAAAAGTGCACATTACATTTTAATAATGGGTCAGAAAACAGTGACAAGGTTTTTAAACTTTTCTTTTTTTATGCAATCCAAGTTGCCAACAGTTGATGTATTCATCTCTGTGGATAAGGTGGCATACAGCACTTCTCATTCTTTACGTTCAGATTTGAGCAGCAAATGATTTCACGTACCGATCAAGTTCATTCTGCAGTTGTATGTGATAGTTTTTGATTGAGAAATGTAATTACTTATTTGTATTGATTTTCTATGTAGCCTGGTTAGCACTGGTAACACAGTAAGGAAGGCAAACGTTAGTTTCACACTTTCTTTCATACTTCTGCAAAGCCTTTTATGTCACTGTACTGTCCGACGCTCGTCGTCACTCTACAAATGTTCGTGTTCATAATGCAATGAAGACGTGTTGTTGGAAGATTGTGCTTATTGAAAAGCGAATGAGGAAATAGAGGCATAGTTTTTAAAGAACTCTTTTATTGACGGTTAAAGGTGGTCTCCATCCTTGGATGTAAATGACGCTTTTTCACCCAAAAATATAACAACACCAACCAGCAAAAACTGTACACACGCAAGCACGCAGAAAAAAAAATCTATATTCTTAACAATTGTTGTTTGAGCCAGGAAAAAAGAAACAAAAGGGGAAAGCACAGGAACGCACGCGTGTACGCAGTCTCGGAAAAACAATGGACAATTAGCAGCCATGGCTGAGCAGGAAGTGGGGGCGGGAAACAGGCTGTTGGAGCAGTAGCGCCCCCCATTGCAGTACCTAACCGTGACAGGATAAAACAAAGGAATAAATTTGTCATTTGAAGTACATAAGTGAGGTAATCCTACATATAAAAATGTCCATTTTTGTATAAAAGAGATATAAAAGTTAATAAAAACAAAAGAAGACACATGGTTTTTAGTGTAACCATGTCAAGAAAGCCATGGATATTTTTGTAGGTGAGGGCTCGTTTCCTTGCTCCTCATCGTCGTCCTGAGTGCGACCAAAGCATGCTTTCTCCATCAGGTCGTGTATTATTACTTCGGCAGCACCAAGAAGTCTCTCTGTACTTATAACAACGTATCCTGGTTCTACACATGACAGCTGCTGAAGTGCGGTTGTCAGGGTAGGACGGAAAACGCTGTCAACTACCCTGCTGTAGTGGTTGATGTAAATGACTCTTCCTCGTTCATTTAGACAGGAATGCTGCAACTGGCTTGGATGTTCTATGATGCAGCCGTTGCATTCAGATCGTGCTATTTCCCACGCTACCTGATTCAAACATTTTTTCAGTAAGGTTTGGAAGAGGGTGATGATGTTTGCAGTGAATCTTGTCGCCCTTCCAACGTCTTCAGACGGGGTTACGTCGTCGTGCCGATAAACGGGCACGTAGGTCGATTCATTGTCGGCATAACCCCAAGTTGTAGGGACATTGTCGAGGTTGGTGCATTCAGCCGTCTTATTGTGTGGATCCTTGATGATTCCTGTATGATTATAAAGAAAATAATGACATTAGAAATAAAACAAACAACAAGATTAACTGTATTGATGAGAAAGTATGTTTTGCTATGGGTGATGCATCTGTTGTTTACCAGTGGTCTTACGAATTTGCCCGGCAATACAGTAGTATCAAGCATATTTTAAGATAATGTCAGAGATGAAAAGGAAATCTATATCATACAGTACATATATATCTACACATGATATTCTATATCTAATGAACACTTTTAAAAACAAATATTAGTCAATGTTTAGACAATAGTGTTTTACATAGGACTTTCTTATGATAGGAATGTTCTCCAATGATGGATGATGGGTTTGTGGTAATCAGTAAAGGGTGAATATTACCTGAAGACCTCTGCTGCGCCATGTTGAATTAAATAGGGGTTGGGGGAAAAAGAGTCTCCTTCTCTCAATCAAGTTCCAGATGACAGTAGAATGTCGTGGGTACAGCGGATGGTTTTTCGGGTATCTGTCGAAAGGGGGTGGAGATTGAGGAAGCATAGCCTGCCTCCTGAGGCCCCCCATGTCCTGGAGACAAGTCAGGGCATGTTTGTTGGTTTGGTTTTTTAATCAAATAATGTCTCTGCTTTAGTATTTGAATGCTTACAGTATACCGGCGATGTGTTTGGAAATTAAATAAATAAAAAAATCAGTACTTCTGTAGGATTTCATACAGAATGCACGGGTAGCATGCATATATTGTGTCATTACCAACCCCTTGAACGCCGTGTTGTAACTGTAATAAAAAGAAAAAATGAAGAAAGAAGTAAAAGAGAAGTCAAAATGAATAGTACACATATGTACTAATTAACTGTGATTAAAAAGGACACAATGAAAATAATTAATAGAACTCATACAAAACATCATATCTGCACAACTAGACAATGAATAACAATAATAACAACCTCTAACCAATCTTTCCGGGTGCATTAAGCGCAATATATACATAGTGATAATAAATATAATATTGGTCATATGTAAACAGTATATGCGTGTCTTTCTGTTAGCCAACATACAGTATGTACAGTATTTGCATCCACTTTAGGGGGAGGAATTGGCCCTGTAATGTCAAATGTATGCATCAGGACAATCAGGTTTGCTAATGACCAACACTCACACTTTTCAATCAAGACACTCCTTTGTAGGAAAGGCTTTCAGAAGGACACATACCTAACAAAGTCACTATCTATTGTTTTAGATCACCTTTATACAGTATGTTCTAGACTTTTTATTTTTATTAACAGAGCCCAAATGGTTGTAGAATGTCGTGAGTACAGCGGATGGTTTTTCGGGTATCTGTCGAAAGGGGGTGGAGATTGAGGAAGCATAGCCTGCCTCCTGAGGCCCCCCCCCCCATGTCCTGGAGACAAGTCAGGGCATGTTTGTTGGTTTGTTTTTTTAATCAAATAATGTCTCTGCTTTAGTATTTGAATGCTTACAGTATACCGGCAATGTGTTTGGAAATTAAATAAATAAAAAAAGCGTATTGTGCTTACGACCCCTTCTGAGTGAATGGCATGATTATACATTATACAACAAATGGAGCATCCTGTCCTATCAGGCACATACGCATATCTAACTGAAAGAACCTTTAAAGTTGCTGCTAGTGATGTATTCGTCAAATGTGTAACTGAAGTAGCATCATATCAGTACTTCTGTAGGATTTCATACAGAATGCACGGGTAGCATGCATATATTGTGTCATTACCAACCCCTTGAACGCCGTGTTGTAACTGTAATAAAAAGAAAAAATGAAGAAAGAAGTAAAAGAGAAGTCAAAATGAATAGTACACATATGTACTAATTAACTGTGATTAAAAAGGACACAATGAAAATAATAAATAGAACTCATACAAAACATCATATCTGGACAACTAGACAATGAATAACAATAATAACAACCTCTAACAATATATACATAGTGATAATAAATATAATATTGGTCATATGTAAACAGTATATGCGTGTCTTTCTGTTAGCCAACATACAGTATGTACAGTATTTGCATCCACTTTAGGGGGAGGAATTGGCCCTGTAATGTCAAATGTATGCATCAGGACAATCAGGTTTGCTGATGACCAACATTCACACTTTTCAATCAAGACACTCCTTTGTAGGAAAGGCTTTCAGAAGGACACATACCTAACAAAGTCACTATCTATTGTTTTAGATCACCTTTATACAGTATGTTCTAGACTTTTTATTTTTATTAACAGAGCCCAAATGGTTGCAAGTCTACCTTCCTTTAGTCCTTCATAACACTAGAGTGCTGATTAAAAGATAAGACGCTGCAGGGATAGCATGGCTGTGTGAGGAAAGCTCTACAAGTCCAATACATCATGCTGAGATGCAAAACATTTTAACATAAGAAAGCAGACCAAATGGAGATGCGGCCAGGATGGACTCCCGAGAGAAGTCACACCAAATGGACCCGAGTCAGGGTGTTCATTCATGACAAACAAGCCAGGAGAAGAAGTTCCAAGAGGAGCCCTGTTGATCAAAGCTTCACAAAGACTAGGTAAAGGGGGCAAAGCCTGATGCGTTTCAAAATAAATAAATAAATAGAATATAGTACATTCTTGTATTTGGGTGCTTGCAGTATACTGGTACTGCATTTGGAAATAAAGAATATAGTACATTCTTGTATTTGGGTGCTTGCAGTATACTGGTACTGCATTTGGAAATAAAGAATATAGTACATTCTTGTATTTGGGTACTTGCAGTATACTGGTACTGCATTTGGAAATAAAGAATATAGTACATTCTTGTATTTGGGTACTTGCAGTATACTGGTACTGCATTTGGAAATAAATAAATAAATAGAATATAGTACATTCTTGTATTTGGGTACTTGCAGTATACTGGTACTACGTTTGGAAATAAATAAATAAATAGAATATAGTACATTCTTGTATTTGGGTACTTGCAGTATACTGCTACTGTGTTGTAAATAAAGGATATAGTACATTCTTGTATTTGGGTACTTGCAGTATACTGGTACGCGTTTGGAACTAAGGAAATAAAGAGAATATAGTACATTCTTGTATTTGGGTACTTAGAGATGATTGTAATGATCCACAGTTGATAAGTCATGGGGGGTGATAAGATAGTTGTCCCAAGGTTTCATGTTTTTTACAGCTTCCTGACTCTGACTCTCTATATCACCTTTATTTGCTTTCATGTATAAAGTCTGTTTTAACGCCAAGGGGTCAAGCTGATAGCTGTGATTTTTCAACAGTAATTGTATCAGCTGGCTGGGGGGAGTGGTCTAGATGCATGAGGGAGTGGCCTAGATGTGTCATTTGTACTTTGCTATTGAAGAAACAAGGTTGGTGGATGGACGGCTGACAGGTAATCATGGCATTTTCTTAAAAAATATAATTTTTAACAAAATAGCTGTAGTAGAAAGACTGGTATCTAAGGTTGTAATGTTTTGACTGTTTTAGCAGTATTATTTCTATTGTTTCAATGAGAATGTGGAAAAAAAGTGTTTTCAGTGTTTTGACTGTTGTTTTGATCAGTGTTTTGACTGTCTTTGCAATTGGCTGATTGAAATGGTTTGAATGGGGACGTGTGAGCTAAGGTTGTAATGTTTTGACTGTTTTAGCAGTATTACTTGTATTGTTTCAATGAGACTATGGTAAAAAAAGTGTTTTCAGTGTTTTGACTGTCTTTGCAAATGGCGGATTTAAATGGTTTGAATGGGGACGTGTGAGCTAAGGTTGTAATGTTTTGACTGTTTTAGCAGTATTATTTCTATTGTTTCAATGAGAATGTGGAAAAAAAGTGTTTTCAGTGTTTTGACTGTTGTTTTGATCAGTGTTTTGACTGTCTTTGCAAATGGCGGATTGAAATGGTTTGAATGGGGACGTGTGAGCTAAGGATGCAATGCTTTGACTGTTTTAGCAGTATTATTTCTATTGTTTCAATGAGAATGTGGAAAAAAAGTGTTTTCAGTGTTTTGACTGTTGTTTTGATCAGTGTTTTGACTGTCTTTGCAAATGGCGGATTGAAATGGTTTGAATGGGGACGTGTGAGCTAAGGATGCAATGCTTTGACTGTTTTAGCAGTATTATTTCTATTGTTTCAATGAGAATGTGGAAAAAAAGTGTTTTCAGTGTTTTGACTGTTGTTTTGATCAGTGTTTTGACTGTCTTTGCAAATGGCGGATTGAAATGGTTTGAATGGGGACGTGTGAGCTAAGGATGCAATGCTTTGACTGTTTTAGCAGTATTATTTCTATTGTTTCAATGAGAAAACTACATGTTTGAGACACAACCTGACACACAGACAGGCCGGCGGGGGCGGTATTGGGGGCCCCAGTCACACATGCTGAGACACACCCAGATAAGGCCGGAGGATGTCTTGGGGGTGGTGGGGGTGGAGGGGGGGGTCGTTAGGAAAGGAGGGGTATGGGAATGGGGGCTTCCCCCACACGCAGCCGGAAGAAAACACAGTCACGTGGGAATGATTTTATGATTGTTTGTTTGTTTTATGACTTCCGCATGTCCGCTTCCTGATGCTTTGACCCCTGACACATAGGTGTGAAACTTCTTTCATGGTTTATGGCTTCCAGATGTCCGTTTATGACTTCCGCATGCCCGCTTCCTGATGCTTTGATGTTTTATTGTTTTATTGCTTTATTGGTATGCCATAAACTTTTATTGTTTTATTGGTATGCCATAAAATTTTATTGCCCTGTCATAAACATGTCACGTAGGTGTGAAAACGTTTTGATCTTCGTCACATAGGTGTGAAAACGCTTTGATGTTGGGGGGTGGGGGGTGGGGGGAGGGGCATGTCATAAACTTTTATGACAGGGGGTCATAAATCAATCAAGACATGTCATAAATACCTTTTTGACACAAAGTGGATTTTATTACTCTCTAATATGGTATAAATATTGTACATTAGAGGCGCATCTGTTGCATTGCTATGTTTTTTTTGGCTATTTCCACATATCTTATTTGATCGAGGTGCACAATGTGTATTTAGGGTAACAATTTATTATTTTAAAACCAATTTGATCGAGACTGGATCCCACATTTAGCAACAATTTCTTTGAATATAATCCCATTTAGCACATTCAGATGCTTCTGTCTCTGTAAAATCTCATCTGGTTGTTTACGTAAGATCTTATGACATTTATTTTCCTAAAACCCAGAAAAACTTTTTCATCTTTACCTACCTTCTTTAAATTCATTGATTTCCCAGGTGGCAAATGCCTTGGCTGAGGTCTACGATCGCTGCATGTTCTTTTATATTACAGTATGTTAAGGTTTTTGACTGTGTACACACTTGTGGTTTGGCACTCTTTGACCACACCACTTGGTAGGTATTGAACCACAACCTTGGTTTACTTAGTGTTCACACTGGCATAATGTATCATCAGACCAAATCATGTCCACAAAGTCACAACTTTATTGACAGTGTTCACAATGGAAATGAATGCAAATCTGCAGGTGTTGCATACGTATGCATTCCAAAATACCCAAAACGCCACAAATTCACTCACAAAGGAGGAGGAGATATGCCGCAATGTAGTGTTCATACATGAGCCGATCCGTACCATAATTAACTTGCAGGTTCTCGGTCCACTTGTTTGGTGCACATTTGGGCTCAAATGACAGAGAATCCTAACCTAACAGACCACTCTATCGTAGCAGTCACACCAGGATTTGTTTTTAACCAAAACTGACAAGTGTTAAGGCAGCCATAAAGAGGTGCGCTGTAAAAGGACTAACCTTGGACTAGACCTAAAAAAAAAAAGTCTAATTGAGCGTTACCTCAGTGTTTAATATTTTGAGCTGCCTTTTCCCACCGCTGCTGCCGATTATTCCCCACAGGCTCCCCCCGAGAAGAAGCGGAACCAATGGTGTCGTCTGCTCACAGACAGTCCTTTGCATCCACAAAGCTGCAGCTCTGACACATTAATTTATCTCAGACGTCAAGGCCATGAATATGAGCCGCTAACAGCTGAGGATTTATTGGAATCCTCAACATAATTAGCCATGTGACATTAAGGAGTGAACTGGCTAAAAAGCTGAGACGACACAGTGATTTATTTTTTTTTTTGCTTAATCATTGGTCCTTATTTTACATCTCAGATGCTTCCTTGCATCATCTCATAACATTGAGTCACTGTGAGTATGAACATCCAAGAGAAACCCCTGAGGACATGACTCATGTTGGCCTGACATTAATCCAACATTAAAAAGAAGGGGAACTATCTGAGAGGAACTTTAAACTGTGTTTGTCTCTTTCCAGCTAGTGGATGTTATTCATTGTATGTACACATTATATACCCACCCGTTGAATATTAAAATACATACAGTATGATCACATGCATAAACTACAATACCAACTATGTGTGGCATCACACAAGTCTTTGGGTGTCATTGGGCTAAATTAGGACTTGTGACTAATCCACTGTGTCATGCATTAGGGATGAGAAGGGGAATGGTATGAGCGGTGAACATACCCATCGATCCGGGCCGCGTGTCTATCATGTGGAAGATGGAGATTAAGCAGAAAATAAAAAGATGGGATAAAAACACATTAATGAGAGAGCAATATTAAGATTAATTACAGACTAATGATGACAAATTCACCTTGTATTGATTACTTGTGAACCTAACCTCCAGCTTGTCCCTCATTTGTCTGAAAGTACTGAGTAATGAACCCTTTGCCATAAGAGTTTGTTTCTCCCAAAGAAAACTGTGGCGATAAATTAGACCACTGCATCTCCTTCGTCCTCATTAATATTCATGCAGGCTAGGACCTCTTGGCAACTGGGGTCCCCTAGTCACTGCAGTGGGCTTATTTAGCCCATTAATCTCTACACCTGAAACAGGCTAGCTGCACACACTATTTTCAAATACCTACACAGGCTGGAGTGTACAATCTGAGCATGAACACAGTGAGGTGTTTTCCACACAAACGTGTGCAGTGTCACTCACCCCTTCACTGTTCTGTCCACTTTTAGCCAGCATCTCCTGCAGGGCCCGCACCGACAGGGACTGTTCCAGCACAAAGGTGCAGATGCACAGGTCTGGAGGAACGTACTGCAGCAATAGAAAAAGGAGTTATAAATCAGAACAAATGACTGTAATGTTCTCCTATTGGATTTTATTCAACATTTTGAAGCAAATCAGTCAAATCAAATGTCCAAATGTAATTCATTTGCAGGCTCCACTGTGCACACTGCAATTACACCCATTAGCTGCACAATGCTTGACCGACTACTTTTCTACTTCTTTGTTGTTTCTACTTTAAAGTTATGAATGACTGTAGGTAGGGGTGTCACGAGACACCTAACTCACGAGATGAGACAATGCACGAGATTGGGTCCACGAGACGAGACAAAACCGTGATATTTTTGCCCAAGGTTATGATGGCGTCAGAATCTCATACCGGCCTATGCCTAAATCACATTTACTATTAGTTCATCCAAACTGATTTTGCTTTAATGATGTAAGGTCTTTTTGCCATTTAAGTATCCACTAAGGGATATTGCAATGTGATGGCCACACATTAAATTTGGGCTGACTGCTGCATTTTCATTTTCCATCCATCCATCCATTTTCTTATCCTAATTAGGGTCGCGGGGGTATGCGGGAGCCTATCCCAGCTGACTTCAGGCAAGAAGCAGGGTAGACCCTGGACTGGCCATCAGCCAATCGCAGGGCACCTATGGACTCCGATTAACCTAAATTACATGTTTCGGTACCTGGAGAACATGCAAACTCCACACATAGATGCCCAAGCAGAGATTCGAACCCACGTCTTCCCGATCTCCTGACAGTGTGGCCAACATGTTAACCACTCGTCCACCGTGCGGCCGCATTTTCATTTTACCTGTACTAAATTACACATGCAAATTATATTCATCATGAGGTAATTTAACGCACTTTAACTGTTTTATCAGACAGGTAGAGACATTATGTTGTAGAAAATATTACTACTAGACAATTGCATTAAAAGAGTTATATATAATAGATAGCAGAATAGAACATGTGTATCACACCAGTGCATGATAGAAGTAATGTCACATAATCTATGTGGCAAAATCCAAGTAAATGGCCTGATGGGAAGCAATGCAGCCCCACCCTACTTGATCCCTGTGGGTGATTAACAGCCAACCTTTGTGCCCTCCATGCACTGCTGAACTGCCCTGGGAGAGTGAGGCGGTAAAATGAAGGTCCACAGGAGCTGGAGTGGATGATGAGTGTCCATCCTTGTCAGGATATGGTTTCCCAGGGCAAAGCACTGAGACAGTTTTACGGCGGCGTGGACGTTCATTGACGTTTGTTTCATCACAAATCGTCACATGAGGCAATGATGACGAGTCGCTGCTTGGTCGTATTACGTAATTTATTTATAGCGTCAGAAATGATTAAGATGTGTTTTTTTCCCCTCTTCTCAGATGAAATGAAGATTAAACTTCCTTCAGTCGATACAACAACACAGGAAAGTGAAAGAAACTGGCTTGATGCAACTGTGGCATCTAAGATACTGACAGGACTGACCAGCTGGTAGTTAATCACCAACAACCAGCTGATTGATGTTAACACTTAAAGCGCATACACTTTATATCAACAACTTTATTTCTTCATGCTGCTTTGGTGTCTCATTACTTGACCAGCTCAGCCAAGAATGGAGGCTTATAATACAGTAATTTCTTTCTGTGGCATATTTTCTTAAAACAGAAAGTCAATGAAGACAGAGTGCCACATGGGAAATTCATCTATTACACATCTCAGGTTTAATTGCCATCCTATATGGGAGAAAAGACACTTACTCCTACCTAATAAAGTTGGAGATCAACACAGGTCGAACACAGGATGGTCAAAGGTGCTAAGTATTTGTTAAGGTAGTTAAAGTCTGTCTTGCACATCAGTATTAGCCAAATGCAATTGATTATGTGAATGAAAAGAAACTTACAGCAATGTATAAAAAAACATTAACTAGAGTGAGCCCTTGGGTATGTCCCTGTTTTTCCGGATATGGTCCTCTTTTTTCTGCATATGTCCTCTTTTTGCCACCAAAAATATTATATTTCACAAACGGCCAGGGAATTAAATGTTAGGGTGTACCCACACTAGGGCAGAATACCCCCTCGCTCTCCTGTCACAGATAACATCGCAGATATTACACGACATATAACATCTTCTAAATGCCTTGCGCTCTACAGTCAAACCTGTCTTAGCGGCCACCTGTATAGAACGGCCACCTGCCTATAGCGGCCACTGAAAAATCCCCCGCAGAAAATTTGCGTGTTATAGCCCCTGTGTATAGCAGTCACCTGTCTGACGTGACCAGGGGCCACCCATTTTGTATCCCTTGGTCAATATCTGACCGCATATAGTGGCCAAAATGCCGACTCAAGCAGAAGGTTCATGCACGAAAAAGTTTTGTTTTTTAAGCAATGAAGTCATCGTGTGTAGACTTTAATTACTGAGCTGTAGCTCAGTCACAATCATTCACAAGATCCACACAAACGGTCAGTTGTTCCACCTAATAAAGCCGTCTTCTTTGGAGCTTGTTGCAGACAGTGACACCGTTTATTTCCTGGTGTGAGACAATGTGCACTGGTCAATACTGTAATGACCCTTGTTGTGGGGAAGGAGAGACTCACATCGCCGATGCATTTTAATCGCTTTATTAACAGCGGTTTATTAACCTAGTAGTTCTTTACAACTTTTATCCGCAGTCCCACAGTGCCCTCTACTGGTCAACATGTAACAGTATAATTATATGTATCTGCAAACACAACAAGCTTCTAATCACAGACATGTTAATATGTGCGCACAAATTCAAAATGGCTGCCAACCTGTCTATAACGATCACCTGCCTACAGTGGCCACTTTTGCCGTTTCCCTTTAGTGGCCGCTTTAGACAGGTTTGACTGTATTTGCATTTTCATTCATTTAGCCATTTTTATGATTGGTAATGCTTAATTTGGGCCAATAAAATGTACAATTTGCTCATAAATGCATATGTTTTGGCAAATCTGTATTCAACCACGAAACAGTGATCATTTATTAATACATTTTTGAAAAAACGAGATAGAGTGAGGGAGCAATGTTCGAACCGCGATATAGCGAGGGATGACTGCACCATAATAAATGATTACCAATCTCTGTGGTACGGCGCCAAAAGAGTGGAGCTAGACTGCACTTCTTGATGAGTCTTGTACTGAACCTCCACATGCCACAACAAAAAATAAAACCAAAAGTTGATGTCTTCCATTGTTCATTTCTGAGCTATGAAATGATTAATTCAAGGTTGAATGTTGTTGTGCTGTAATAATGTCACACTATAAACACAAGCCAGATCAGGTTTGTTGTAGCGTGTAAGCTTGATGCAGCTAAACCAGAAAATGCAACATCAGCTACAAAGACGCGGCTCAGCTATAATAAAAATTTGAAGGCACTTACAGCAAATGACAACAGTGCCTATGAAACAATCCATCAAAAATGTCATGTGTAATTCTACCAATTTTTCTTCAACCCACAGAGTCCATGAACCTTTGCAAGAAAAGCTCATGAAGGAGGCTGCAGTAGATGTGGTTCCTGCTATTATTATGTGCATCTGCACTTGTCTTTACTGATTGTTTGCTGCAATCCAAGGATGAGCTTAATGGATATGCGGCTCCCACTGAGCTCTTGCCTGGGTGAATAAAACCTTTCATCCGGTTTACTTTTTTTGTTAACTGTTTAGTGGAATTGGGTGCATGACACTAAAGAAAACAGTTCATTCTGTGTCTGTGTCTGGTAACAGAGCTGAGAAAAGACATCCTGCTCCATTAAAGTGCATCTTTTATTTGATATTTTTATATAAATATATATTTGTGTGTGCCTACCTTTGCCTCTGATGTGGGCTCCAGGTAACACAGACGGTTCCCCAGCCCCTCAGCAGCCAGGCAGAACTTTCGATTCTCCTTCTGGATGCAGGCCACACACTGAAGCACCACTTCATCATCCTGTCAAGAGAAAACAGACTTCAATCTCTGTGTGCGCTCACGTAGGGCACAGGGCCACCCCAAATCCTTTGTACAAGACACTTCTGAAGTGGAGACCTTGGGACTGTTCAGCAGTCAGTATCCTCACAACCCTGGGAGTGGACACAAACAAGCCGATAATTTGTGACAAAACATCACTTAACTAAAAGGCTTTCAGTACAAATAAGAGCTTAACTATCAACAAAGGGAAAAACAATTTGCCTAAATCTGTCTACATCATCCATCCATCGATTTTCTATGCCGCTTATCCTAATTAGGATCGCGGGGGTATGCTGGAACCTATCTCAGCTGACTTCGGGCGAGAGGCGGGGTACGCCCTGGACTGGTCCTGGACCGAAAATCCCGGAGAAAACCCACGCACAAGGAGAACTTGCTCCACACGAAGATTCAAACCCGATCTCCTGACTGTGTGGTCAACATGCTAACCACTCGGCCACCGTACGGCCGTCTACAGTATCTAATGTCTATTTTCTAACAGCCTGTTTAATACAAGACAGGACAAGCTGTTATGAATGGGATCATACTCTGCTTCAGACAATTGCGACTTGCTGGAAATTGTGTTTCGACGCTCCCCAGTGTCGGCAACACTCATGCAGCCGCAGACTATGGCGCTACCACCACCATGCTTGACTGCATGCAAGACACATTTTCTGTATCTTGGTACTCATTTGTGTTACCATCTTCTATGCAGTGGGCTGCTGGAGAGGGGGCAGCACGGACAGGGATAGGAGCAGGATCAATAGGCTGATCAGGAGAGCGAGCTCTGTCCTGGACGGTCCTCTGGACTCCGTGGAGGAAGTGGGGGAGAGAAGGATGTTGGCTAAGCTGACATCCATCATGGACAACACCTCTCACCCCCTACATGACACTGTGGGTTCCCTTAGCAGCTCCTTCAGCAGCAGACTGTTACACCCACGGTGTAAGAAGGAGAGGTTCTGCAGGTCCTTCATACCGACCGCTGTCAGGCTCTACAACACCTGCACCACCTGAACCATGTCGTAGTCACTATGTCACTATGCATTTTTTACTTGCGTATCTTGTTTGCTGCTGTAACAAGTGAATTTCCCTGCTGTGGGATAAATAAAGTACAATACAATACAATACAATACAATAGATAAGGGGTCTGCAACCTTTACTATCAAGAAAGCCATTTTAGCCCCTCGGCCACTAGAGAAAAATAGCCGCAAAACATCAGCTTAAAACATCTTATAATCTAAAAAAGTTTGAATTTTTCAGTTACAACAACAGAATACAAGAAACAGAAGTCCAGCGTGCATCTGTAATGGATGCCACCTAGTGCAGTTGTGACCGTACGTTGGTTAAACCTCACTACCTTGGAGCCTCGATGTTGTGAACGATGACTTGACAGCTTGTCCCTTTTCGCTCACTGGTTCACGATGCTGGAATTATCTATCAATCCTTGGTTCGAGCCCAGCGTGTGCAGCGCTGGACTGCAGGGATGACCACTGTTACACGCATAGGTCTACTTTGCAATAAATTACTTCTTTTCAGAAAGTGTGGAGTGTTTTGAAAATGTCTTTCAGTGTGTTTTTGGTGTACATACAGGTAAGGCAGCTTCGTTGGCAGAAAAGGAATCTGTCTGTGCAGAATGAAAACAATTTTCTTCTTAGACAGTTCTTTTTTCGGGGGATATATTAATGGTTAGTTCCTCAAAAGAGTGATTGGTTGCTTTAAGGTGTAGGTGTAATCAGCAGTACATCTACACCTTAAAGCAAGGTGTAGGTGTAATCAGCAGTACATCTACACCTTAAAGCAACCAATCACTCTTTTGAGGACAGCGAGGTAAAGATTTTGACCAAAGAAATCAGATGGTTTGAAAGAGGATTAAAGGAAGCTATTTTTGTCAAACAACAGAACCCATCATTGAATCGGAATGGTGGTTTGAGGTTTAATTTGGACCCTGTGTTCAGCAGGTTACTGAGACCAAAACCCACAGCTCTTAGTCTTGCAAATGAGGTGAAGGCAGGGCCGAGCCAGAACAATAGATGCTAACAAGCCAGTATCAGAGTCGTTCATACCCAATTCAGGGAGCGACACTTCCCTTTTATCGTAGGTGTGAATAACAGGATAGGATTATACCACTGCTCCGCCCAGGCTTAGTGTAACGAACCAATAGGAGGAGGGTGTTGGCACACCAATTCCGCCCACTCTTACTGTATTTAAGGCCTAAGCTACCAGCACTTATTAGTTTGCTGACGAAGCTCTTCGGATGAGGAGCGAAACGTCCGACACCTTCTACACAGAAGTACAGATGACGTCTCAAGAAGCCTTTTCCTCGATGGACAACTCCTGTACGACTGAGAGCCTACACAGACGAACAGAACCCATCATTGAATCGGAATGGTGGTTTGAGGTTTAATTTGGACCCTGTGTTCAGCAGGTTACTGAGACCAAAACCCACAGCTCTTAGTCTTGCAAATGAGGTGGAGTCAGGGCCGAGCCAGAACAATAGATGCTAACAAGCCAGTATCAGAGTCGTTCATACCCAACTCAGGGAGCGACACTTCCCTTTTATCGGAGGTGCTAATGTCAGGAGAGGATTAGACCACTACTCCGCCAAGGTTTTGTGTAAGGAACCAATAGGAGGAGGGTGTTGGCACACCAATTCCGCCCACTCTTACTGTATTTAAGGCCTAGGCTACCAGCACTTATTAGTTCGCTGACAAAGCTCTTCGGATGAGGAGCGAAACGTCCGACACCTTCTTCACAGAAGTACAGATGACGTCTCAAGAAGCCTTTTCCTCGATACACTGATTATTAAATAATAATAATATTACATGGGATACAGGAAGTCAATAATGTGTACTGTAAAAGATGTGGAATGGATGGGGGGTAGGATTAAATAAGCTTTAAACTGTGAAATGTTTCATGAGATGTATTTCATTTTAACCTTCATGTATGTTCAAATAAAATTAAACCAAACCAAACCATTATGCTGTGCTGCAGAAGTAAAACTGGGCACTCAAGTATACCACACAGAGTTAAAGCTCATAAATAACACACACTCGTTTTTCCTTTCTCCCTCGACTGGCTAATTGGGAGGTTTTCCTTTCTAAATGTAATGATCAAACACATCCATGGCTGATCCCTTTGAGCCCTCCCAATCTCTTTAAGGCTATTTACACTGTTTGTACGGTGTAAATTAGGTTGAAGCAATTGATTGGAATATTCCAGGATTTCAAAGAAAAACAATAGCCTGAGTAAATTACTCCACATACAGTATATTTGTCAAAGATGGATCTTCTTTTGCTTGGATTGCATTTATCTTGTGAGAAGCTTTCTGCATCTTTTTGAGTGTGTCAAACTAAATTCCTGGAAATGAGCAAAACGATCCCAAACACTTAATGTGCAGAATCGCAACAGCGTAAAGATATTACTCCACCTTAAATACTACTATTATTAATAAACATTTAGAAAATGAAACAACCTAATATTTTTATGTCAAATTGTATCTATTTACACAGAACACAAACCTATTTTGTTAGGTATTTATTTTGGTAGTTATTTTATGTTGGATGATTTTGATAATATACCTCATTCCAAACCAGGTTTGAAAAAAAAAAAACAATTATTACAATATCATAATGTTAATTTTGTAAAAGTGTTGTGAGAAGTGAGGGTCCATGTTTGGATTTCATGTAGATGTTTGCATTAGAGTACAAAGTAGAAAGTAGAAAAGTAGTAGAAAGTGAAAAGTTTTATTAATGCAAGTCAATGCTTTAGGTCATTAGTTCAGGACAGTTTGTTAGCATTTAAATAACGTTGTCTTGAAATGATGTCACATAACAGTCATGCAGATGGCTGCCCAACCTGACTGAGCTTCTGATCTTGCCATTGATATGCATATCAGTTTAATTACTCCAACCACTTTGGCAAACCCTACTTCTGCGAAATGCTGCTAAAACGAACATTTGATACCACTGTTGCACAAATGACTTGATAGAGTTTAACACTATAAATGCTGAAGTGGTAATAGTTATTCTTCACGATAGCAGACTAAGCAGAAACATGCTGATATGTGGCGTTATGGGACTTGGGTGGGGGGGTTGTTCCGGGGGGGGCTGCATTATTTAATATGAGGAATGTGCTGAGAGCAGAGTGCTGTGGTAATAAAGTAGCAGTATCCATAAGCTTCCATGTTATAGTGCAGCATGATGAAAGGGAGAAATAAAAGCTACTCCATGTATCTGAATACATGCACATACAGTACACACATTTTCTTTTTCTACATTCGTGTGTTTGGAAGAGCTGCATGAAAGTCGATAAAACAAGCCTCAGGGCCACGATGTGCATGACACACTTTTTTTAGCTGCCGCTCATGAGTGCCAGTTCAGTAGAGAAGGAAATTCTGAGCACACTACACTTTCACTAACAAATAGAAACAATGCAAAAAATACAAACATGTATGAAATGATGAAATGTGACAAAATGCACAATTTCGGTATCAAGCACTCTCTTTTAAATATGTTTTAAAATAATAAAACAATATACATACACATTATATGTACAGTATATGTGTATACAATCAAATGCACTTGTCACTGCTCTCTTGAATTGATTGTACTATTCAAGTGCCTGTTCTGGGGGACTGACCAATCAATAGGGAAATGTGACTCGACTCCAATACAGATTGAAATTAATAGCATACGTCAAATCAACACTTGACTGGTTCGGAAGTGTAAACTCGGGGGCATATAAGAACAGAATTGATCAAAATATTTATTTCAGCCAGTCAGAGGGCTGAGATTAGTTAAATCAGGGAGGCTAGCTAATCTCTTCATTGCTTCTCTCTTTCACCAGCCTCCTCACTCGTTGTTCATGTTGTACCTCTTAGCTAGAGAAATCATTCATTCATTGAGTGAATCCCTTGGTGATGTCATCAAGGTTGGACAAAAAGTCATACATTATACATAAAACATCTTCTTCTGGATGTTTGCAAGGATGTAATGTTCCATTAATGAAACAATGTATGAGGTGAGTCCATTTGTGTTCGCTGTACTGCATATATAGCGCAACTGAACAGGTCGTACAGGTCGTAATACGACCAAAGTTTTCACTTGCCCATAATGGCAGTCATGGCAGCCATACATGATGGCAGCATATCACAAATGATTTATTAATTACATTTTAGGATAAACTTTGGGCGTGCTTAGTCTTTTCTTTGCCTTTTTGTGGCGCTTATTTCAAAACATGGACCACCGTCGACTCAGATGTCAGCTTGCCCTCACCATATCTCATCGAAAGGGTCAAAGGATCCACTTGTGTGCACACCTGTTTTGCGTTTTGTTCGTCTTTTTTTTACAACTATGATTCCAAAAGAAGGACCATCATCAACAAGGGGTGACAAGAGAAGAAGAGTGTAAGAATAGAACAGCGTGTGAGAATAGAAGAATATACCCTAGACCCCAAAGTAAATATTTTACAGTGGTTAACTTGGGTTAATTATTAATTCATGTTTTGTTTTTATGTCTTAAAGGAACTATATGCAGCGAGTTCCTCCAGCTGCCTTGAGGGCACCAACATTTGAACGTACCACCAGCATTCTATCCAGCCTCTCTCTGCTCTGAGTACGTAAACTATGCCGACGTAATGGCAGTTATTTTATTTAGACCACAAGAAATTGTGAAAAATGTTTTGTACCACTATTGGTAACATATGCTAGTGGGTGGTGGTGTTCCGATACTTTTTTGTTTCAAAAAATAAAAATAATTTGGAGCGAGTCGCATGCAGGCCCGTTAATATCAACAGTGGTTAGATTATTTTTTCACCTGCAGCTATCTGTCATAGTTAGTACTGTAGAGGGGAGGGTAGCATTCAAAAGTACGATCTCCTGCCCTCTTCCTGCTCAGAGCATGCAAGCCTCTTTCCTTGGAGTCTTCAGTTAACCGAACATGCTCCAAACAGCTCCGATATTTACTGTATTTTACTTCACGCAACGTCTTTTTAATTGGCTGCTGTCTCATGTAAGATTTTTCTCAGCGTCCCAATGTGTACAGGCAGAATAGGGTGCACGTTTTCAGCCATGACTGCTAATTGTTGATATCTTAGCTAAGACTGCGTGTGTGCATGTATGTGTATGCGCGTATGTGCGTGCACTCTACAGGAATGTGCCTTTTCGGGGCCGAACGACACACCTCTTTCAGTTTAACTCGTGATTGTGAAGAATATAGACATCTGTTCTCTGAAACTACTATTGGTAACATATGCTAGCCGGTGGTGCTGTTCATGGATTTTTTGATTGAAAAAAGCGGTAATTTGGAGGAGAGATAGCACTTTTAAGTTAATAAATATTTGATGATACCGACAGTTTGACCCCAGAACAGATTATTTCTATTTTCATTATTTCCTATGGCAAAAATGTGTTTTGAAATGCAAGCAAATCTGACATTTCAGAATCAAGCAATCAAGAAATCGGTTCAATGTCTTCGTAATCCCATTAACATTCAAATGAAAAATTGAGCCATTAAACTTCATCTTGAGGAAATTTAAATTGTTGGAGGTTTTCAAAAGCAAAAAAGAACATTAGCACCCTGGTCCAAATGTCACTTCTAGACATTGAAATGGAACAATTGTCCTAAAAACAATGTTAGGCTTAGGACAAGTGGCATAGAAAATAAATGAATGAATGAATGTTAGGCTTTAGTTAAATCTCCAAGGAAACTTTGAGATTGAATTTGGCTCTATTTGCCCACGCATCTTATTCCTTTCTTCTATGCAAATCTATAACTCTGCTGTCTCCATTGTCTGTGTACTGCAACAACAGTGTAAAATCCATTTACCTCTGAGACCTGCGTGAGTAACACTAAGCATATCAATGAGCGCTCCCATCGTCGTATTTTCCTGCTTTCGACCAATCGCACTCTTCAGATGCACAGGGAAAAGACAACATTGGTGGAGATTTTTGCATAGTGACAGCAAGGCCTCTCCTCTACGTTAATGCACCAAGCCAATCGCTGCACATGGACACACTGAGAGGCATTCTGAGGGTTAACTTGGGCCGGAACCCGCCATAGAACGTCTCCTCCTCCTCGTATCCATCCAACTCACACCATAGCAAAGTGTAGTCCCATCGACTTCATATCACAGCAGCTGACAACACACATCCCAAACTTCCCTGTGAATTCATAAAATAACTGTGACACTCACCCAGCAGCATGAGTGACACGTGTCACTACACATAGCTCGGGAGCAGTAACTTGATTTAACTTTCTGATGTGGCACTCATGTCTTCCAATAGCTGTATTCATCTAAAGGGTTTTATGCGCAAATTCCACCGTAACATAAAGAAAATAAAGCAGTCACGCCAGGTCCATCCTGTCTACTTTTCTCATGATGAAAAGACAATCCAAGCTGATACAAATGCAAGTACGTTGCAAGTATATTTGTCTGAACTTACAATTTGCATAATCAATAGTACAGCCATGGTTTGTCAGAGTTTGTCTGACTCCTGCTGCAAGCTTCCCGCCAGAGAAAAGCCGGGTCAGATAAAAAACAGTCCACCATCTCGCCATAATTTATATTTTATATAACAAGTCTGATACTTAAAAGGTAAATGGCTTTCACACATGTTCATTTTCAAGGACTCCAATTGCAAACCAGACCAAATGCCTACAAGCTGAATACATAACACGACAGACAATACCAAACAGATCAAAGAAGTTAGAAAATAAGGTAACTAAAGTCTCTTTAAGGTTATTTACATTGTCTCTCAATATGATACATAACCATACACTCCAATGCCAGAGTATCCAAATTACAGCCTGCCGTACAAATGTGGCCCACCATCCATTTTTAACTGGCCAGTATCAAAGTCTAAAAATATAATTGACTATGGCCTGCGCACAATATGTGCTTAACTGTTTTGTAGTTTAAAGAATATGTGGAGCTACTGTATTGAACAAGGAAGAGTCTCCACAAGGAAAGCGATCATAGAATAAAATTGTTCAGGTTAACCAGAAATGGCGGAACCAAAGCGACACAGAATTGCAGGTGGGAGCTATCGTGGATATGTTTCCTTGAGGCTGAATCTGTGGACGACATTACCCCTCTTCCACCGGGCAATGGCTGAGCCGAGGGAAGGTGTGCATAGTCCGGACGAAGGCTGCTAAATACCGTGATATTGTTAGCCTGAACAAAGGGGCTTGGCTTGGAGCTAATTAGTCGAGCTAACGCTTCGCACCGTAGGCTACGTTCACACAGTCTGATTTTTTTGTTCAAATGTGACCAATGTGACCTATTTTTTCATGTTAGTGTGAACAGTACAATTCTGACTATTTCAAACGCGACCCATGCCTTGTTGGTATGTAGATATAAATCCGATATGTATCCGTTATGCACACGTCATGGAAAGGCGTGCTTTGCCGAGTCTTGAGGAAAGTTACTCACTGGTGTAGATAAAAGTTCTTTCTTTTCATCCGAAAATGATTTTTAACATTTGTCAGTGACGCGGCTCACGTCAGTGTCCCAGCACTCCTGGCTCCGACATCCACCCACATGCTCCTTGGAACAGACGTCGCTGCAAGTTCCCTACGAACTACCATAGCCCAAATTCTTGCCCTCTTCTTTCTTAATCTCCCTTGCAAAATAATTTGGTTAAGCAAATGTTGACTCCGGTTGCACAAAATCCTTGAAATTTCCACAAATGCATAAATCGAGGCATATTTACATGTGATGCTGTGTTTTCAAGATTCAAGATTCAAGATTCAAGATTCAAGAGAGTTTTATTGTCATGTGCATAGTACAACAGCAGTTATACCATGCAATGAAAATCTTATTCTGTTCATTCTCCCAAGAAAAGAAAGAAAACAAATGAAAGAATAAGAACATAAGAAACATAAACACATAAACATATATACCAATAAATTGAGCAACAACAACAGAAGAGACATTAATACAAATAAATAATACAAATAAATAAATAAATAAATAAATAAAGTGCTATGAGTGTGTGCGTGTGTTGCGTGCGGCGTGTGCGAGTGCTTCGTTGAGGAGCCTGATGGCCTGTGGGTAAAAGCTGTTTGCCAGCCTTGTGGTCCTGGACTTCAAACTCCTGTAGCGTCTGCCTGACGGTAGGAGTGTGAATAATGAGTGTTGTGGATGTGTGCTGTCCTTGATGAGGTTGTGTGTTCTGCGTAGGACTCTAGATTTATAAATGTCTTGCAGTGAGAGGAGGGCTGCCCCAACAATGCTCTGTGAGGTCTTGATCACCCGCTGGAGTGCCTTCCTATCACGTGTTGTACAGTTACCGTACCAAACAGTGATGGAGGCGGTAAGGACACTTTCGATAGTGCATCTGTAGAAGCAACTCAGGATTGTGGTGGGCATGCCAAATTTCCTCAGTCTTCTCAGGAAGTACAGTCTCCTTTGGGACTTCTTCAGAATTTGTTGGGTGTTGTGAGACCAGGTGAGGTCCTCGCTGATGTGTGTGCCAAGGAACTTGAAGGTTTTCACCCTCTCCACCTCAGTCTCATCAATAAACAGGGGTCTATGCGGCTCCTTTTCCCTTGTTCTTGGGTCGATGATCATCTCTTTAGTCTTATCTGTATTGAGAAGGAGATTGTTATCACGACACCAAGCTATGAGGTCCGCCACCTCTCTTCTGTATGATGTTTCAACACCACCAGTGATCAGTCCGATGACTGTAGTGTCATCCGCAAATTTAATGATGCTGGTGTTGTTCTGGGAGGCCACACAATCGTAGGTGAAGAGCGTGTAGAGGAGTGGACTCAGCACACACCCCTGTGGGGTCCCAGTGCTCACAATTCTTGAGCTGGATGTGCGATTGTGCACTCTGACTGACTGGGGTCTGCCTGTGAGAAAGTTAAACACCCAGTTACAGAGGGAGGGAGACAGGCCAAGTGTGAGGAGCTTATTTGTGAGTTTGTGGGGGCAGACTGTATTAAAAGCGGAGCTATAGTCTATAAATAGCATTCTGACGTATGTGTCCTGGCCCTGTAGGTGAGAAAGGGCTGTGTGGATGGCAGTGTTGACTGCATCATCCGTGGACCGGTTCTGGCGATATGCAAACTGTAGAGGGTCCACAGTTGCCGCCGGGATGCTCTTTTTGATGTGGGTCATGACTATTCTTTCAAAGCACTTCATAACAATAGGAGTGAGTGCTATAGGGCGATAGTCATTCAAGCAGGTCACGTTGCTCTTCTTGGGTACGTTTTGTGCACATGTGCATCACTTCCCTACCCTGCAGTGGTTGTTGCTGTAGTAATACTGTTGTAGTTGTAGACGTAGCAGTAACACTGGCAGCACACAACACTGACAAGTTACAAGCAACACATGTCCACTGTATGTAAAATGCAAATCATTCAATGACTCATACATTAATAAGCAGTCAGGGATGCTTAACAGTTATAAACCAATAAACTACAGTTTTTAGTAGACCACCTTTCTTCATTCTTCACTTAGACCAGTGGTGTTCAAAGTGCGGTCAGGGAGCCATTTGCGGCTTGCGCTCATTTTTTTATTTGGCGCAGCACATGGAAGAAATAAATTAAACAAAAAAACTCCAAAAAACTAAAAAATGCGGAAACATCTGTGAGAAAAAGCTTTTTTACACTGTTAACAATTAACACAAATAATAAACAATATTATTGCCAGCATCATTTTGAGACCATTTTTTTCATGAATGTAATGGTTATTTTGCATTGTAATTGGAATGTCCAGAGCTTTTAAATAAAATGCATTAAACAAACAAACAAACAAACAAACAAACAACATAATAAATTAAACAAAAAAAGACAGAAAACCCCAATGAACATAAAATGGACTCTTAGTCTCTTTTAGCAAAAATTGCACTTAAGATTTTGAATCAGTGTGACTTTTGTTGTTGTCTGGATGCTGACAACAAAACGGACAAATAACCCCGAAACACTCTGAATGCAGACGTCAGCTCATCTGCATATACACTTCCTTGATTCACTCATAGCAACATTGTGCGTGGAATACGCTGTTTATGTTTAATAGGTGTCACGTCTTGTCTGAGTTTCTGAGTTCAAATTAAGGACATGTTTTGGATGCAGCAAAAAACATTTTGTGCGCAATGAGGCGTTATACTTCAGGGATCAGTTGAAACGTAAGTTCCACCGTTTTGTATTATTTATTTAATTGTTTTTGTCACAATTTTTTTATATCACAAAATAACGATGCGCAAACGGCTGAAATTGACATCAGATCGTGTTTTATACACAGCAGGTACGAAGAAAGTATGAGTGCACACAGTGTGTTGCTGCTGTGTGTGCGCTCGCTTGCAGCCCCGCCTCGCCTCACTGAGACAAAGAGGCTGAATGACTGACAGGAGGGTTCACTCACTCAGTTCATTCCGCCATAGAACCAACGCACCCAGGTGTTGAGACAGATGCACACAGTGAAACCTCTTGTCATCCAGCCTGTTTGGTCGAGAGAGAGGAGGAAAACAAACACGCATTCGTATGTCAATATATATCGAGCCTGGCATTATT
Source organism: Dunckerocampus dactyliophorus (assembly GCF_027744805.1). Classification (NCBI taxonomy): domain Eukaryota; kingdom Metazoa; phylum Chordata; class Actinopteri; order Syngnathiformes; family Syngnathidae; genus Dunckerocampus; species Dunckerocampus dactyliophorus. Next base: position 11,396,559 of record NC_072831.1, read on the forward strand.
ATCAATTCTGTTTTTATTTATCGTGAGATTAATTAATGTATTGATTATCGTGACAGGCCTGAGCTCTATGATCTTCTCAACCTTTTCAAGTGCTGGCTGTCTTAAGACCAAAAGAGTTTCACAATGGTGCCGCCTGAGCGTTTTTGAAATGTACATTTCCCATTCATTGGAGCGACAACTCTTACATGCTCCTCCATTTGCACGTCTCCTCTCTGCTCCTCACTTTGCCCTCCCAACTACAGTGGAAGTTTATCAGCTTATGCTAAACAAGCTCAAAGCTCAGGGTGTGACAGACCATTGTTTTTCACCCCAAACAATCCTAGCACAAGAAGCCCAACACATGAAAACAAAATGCATAAAAAGGTAACTCGCATGCAGACACAGAAAAGTTAGAGATGAAAAATTTGATTAATGCAATTTAAAAAATATGACTAATTAATTCATCACAATTTAGTTTGACATCCCTAAAAAGCACACCTGATAAAATATTTTTTCAACAAACACCTCAAAACTGAACATTATTATCATTGAAAGGGTGTTTATGATATTATGCAGGTGTACCTAATGTTCTGACCACTAAGTGCATGCATGACATCATGCAGTTCAGTCTTTTTTATTGAAATATAGTATGACATGAGTTATAGGTTGAGTCTTTCAAATGCTTTGAGCGGTGGTTTACGTTGTTGCTTTGTGCATTGTTGTGTAACATAAGATGATTTTAATGGTGTATGTTGTTGTTCATATACTGATTGTATGCTGCCACTTCCCACATTTATAGCTAGTGGCAGAACAATAGAGGACAAGTTATTTGATGTATTACAAAACTTGAAAAATAGATTAGCCAGTATGAAATGCTGAGTGGTGTAGCCTGATGCAATAACACAGGTCTCCTACAAGCAAGCAATTTCTACTCCAATCAGGCAAAATCGCCATTGCATAGCTATTAACAATAGTGATTGCTTATGATGTGATTATTGACCAATCAGGACTTGCCTTTCACTCTACGATGACAAAATGACAGTCCATCACTTATGCCCTCCATGGCTGACCTTGTACTAATTTGCAGCAAATTAATTGTTCATTATCACTGTTGATGATGGAAGTGATACAGAGTTTAAAAGTAAGTAATGGCTCTTTGTATCTGAGGAAGACATAATCCTCACATAAGTGTGTGTTCAAGTCGAGTGGGTGTGGAGCTTAGTTGATTTTGTGATGCATTGTTATTCTCTCCCAGTATGTACGAGTGTATAGTCAATTCATGTCACGTATGATGTCGGTAGAACACTACGGAGAATTGTATACACCATCAATGTGCAATGTGCGATACCCTGATTTCCTTTCAGATCAGATACTGAGTAAAATTCAGCCTGGTATTGGCGATACTGATCCGATACCAATATTTTGTGCAAACACACCTAATGTGTCTGGTAAATTTTTAAAAAGTGGTGTATTTCACATCATAGTATAGCTCATAGCACAAAGCATACGGTACAGGACATCAGAGTAACTTGCAAATTTTTTTAAACTGGGAAGTATATTGAGGTAGCGGCATGATTTACAATATAGCCAAGCTAATATACAACAAACAAACAAAAAACAGAGGACAAACTCATATAAAATATGTGAAAATTGTCTTTTAAACAATACAAAAAGAAAATAAGTACAATTGTAAAACCATTGATTAATTATTATTAAGAACTATTATAAAAATGAAAACTAATTCACAATAATGACATGGCTCCATTTACGGTCAGCCATCGTTTCAACAAACTGCATCAGCAGTGTGCCACTGCGCTTACGCATTACGCACTTCTTGCCGAAGCCATTGGACGGCCCATCCGAGGGACAGTATGACTTTCGACAGCTCTTTCGTGTTGTTGGTAATGTTTTAATGTGTATCGCTATTGATGTTGGGTGATTGTGTTTATGCAAAAAAGTTTGTGTTTTTATTTTATTGTCTTCAATTAAAAAACAGTGGAGTTCTGTTAACATGCTGGCTTTTGAAGATGAAAGCGAACGTCATTGGAAGAACACCTACTTATTATTTTAAAAAATTCTACTATCAAAGCTATAGACAGCAAGCTGCAGAGAAAAAATGTGACATACAGTACGTTCTTGTACAAAAATGAGAAGCATGTGTTTGTATACTTGTTGGTACATTCTTGCTGTATTATCATTGTAAATAGGTAGTTCCCTGACAATGACAATGCTTAGAGCACAAATATGACCTTTGGCTGCATTTACTTTTATAATCCTGGATCAATATCCTTATAAATCAATTAGGCTCTTGCTTTGATACAGTCCAGTCCTCCACTGTCCATGGTGCCCATGTGACACTGTTCTCCAGTGTTTCGGCTAATAATAGTTCACCGAGGGCCTGCTGGCAGTCAAAGCTGTACACAGGCTGACTCACACGCCGACACTTTGTACTAGACAGATTACTACAGCTGGGGTACAAAATACAGCTGGGCAGCAGTTCCTCCTACCACACGCTGTCTTTATCTCCTCTCACACATAGTCCCACAGTGTGCGTGTAAGCAAAAAGGAAGGATGCTTAATCAAGTCCGTCTAAAGCTGGTACATGAGGGGAGACCATACTCTGGTAATGGTAATGGTACAACTGGTAATGGTTATAACATGTGAGTTTGGTATGATGGTACGTTATAGCCCCCTGGAATAACCAAACATTTTGTGCAAAGTTCAACTGAACTGTACAGTTTAGGTTTAAAACTTGCAAGAACTGAATCAAAGCATTCGTCCACTTAGGGTGAATGTGGCTGCAAGTTATCTGAGGGGAGAGCTAATAAAAGAATGCCTGAAGTGAACCCTGCAAGAAGACAAACCCCTCCCTGGTGTGAAGGTATCTGCATGTTTCCGTACCAAAGCATGGGAGGAGTTGAGGCTATTAAGAGGTTCATTGCACCTCACAGCACTGCTTCTCCTCCAGTGGTAGCTTTAATGTGACAGGTAAGCATTTTCATCACCTCGTTGGTTTACACCTCCCGTCTATTGAAGTCAAAAGGGAACAACATGGGAATAAACGCCTCTATAAAAGGCTTGCACTCTGCAATGAGACATTTGAATAACTATGAGAGGTGATTAGGGTGGTATTGTATTTTCTCTACTGTACATAGCAGCATGTGACAGCATTTTTGTAAGGGTTTGCGGTGGGTGACAAAGGAACAAACAACCTTCCCCCTTCTTCTCTTCCTAGTCATTTGTCAAGGGAATCGAGGCTTTTTGTAAAATGTGTTGTATTTTTGGTGAAAGGGCTTCTTGGAGGCCCAATGGGAGAGCAGCACTACTTCAGTTAATACACGGTGTCCACACAAAAAAATCCTGTATTCTCCTGAAAAGGGAAAGTACTCCAGTGTTTTCAACATATTGAAACATATTGAAAGAGAGCCATGTTGGGTATATAAACTCATACAATGTATGATGTGGTTGTTGCACTAGTATGAAGCATTAATGTTATTGTTGTATTTGTTTATTTGCTTTTTGTTTTTACTCTTGTAAAGATGAAAATTAGCATTATGAGACTGAAAATCGCAATCCATAGAGCACAGATGAAAAATACAGCACCATAATCAGTTACTTTTAGCGTTGTGGATCAATCAATAAAAATCTTTCAAATCTTTTCAAATCAGGAACCATACCTTAAGTTTAGGACCAGTTTTACTCACTACTGGGATTGCAGGTCCACTAATTCCACATAATTTTACAAAAATAACTTAAATAACTTAAACTACCAAAATCCAATGGGGTTGTAACAGGTTCATATAAAAACATTATCTAAATATTTACATTTTTAAGTAATCTCTTGTCATTACTAAATTGAGGGAAAACTATGAAGCAAAATAATGATAATAATAAAACATTAGATATAATACATAAAACTGATTATTCATTCATTATTCATTATTCATTATTCATTCATTGTTTATACTGCTTTTCCTCATTAGTGGGAGACAAGGGTAGACCTTGGATTGGTCGGCAGTAAATCACAGGGCACATATAGTGGAGTGCACAATTAATTTTGTATATGAAGAATTATGACATTACACCGTTAAATCTGATAACTTAAAAACTAGCTCTGATGACTGATCATTTTAAAAAAGCGCTCCAGTGAGGGGAGATTCCCGTTACTGTGCTCTAGCGTAAGAGGGTAAGCAAACCAGGCGCCTGCCTACGTGTGACGTGCTGTAAACACGTGTTGTAAACAAACATGGCCTCAATCGTATGGGACCTCCTCACTGCGTCAGACACCTTGTGCGCTAATCGCACCAAACCCTCCGCATTTTGCGACGTCAGAAAAAAAACATCGACCTTCAACACACCAAATCCCACCAGCCACATGAAACACCACCATTGCCACGACAGCACCTCGAAAGACCACAAAGATGCCTGCACCGCCAGGGATGCTGCCCTAAAGAAAGGCCCACGGGCTGCTCCAATTGCCGCAGCCTCCTCCACCATCGCTGAAGACACCGGCCCGCGTCGGCCAGCAAACCACTCCGAGCCACACTTTGCACTTCTGAGTCACCGGTATTTTTAAAAATGTTTTCTTTTTTTTTTTACGGCAGCTGGCAAAGGTTAAACATTTTCTTTCAAGGCTTTTAACCCAACATGAGACTTGAACTCATATTTATTTTGTTTTATTATTATTATTTTATTTATCTTACTACCGTATATGCAATGCCATACGCTTTTATATCTTAACTACTGTATATTTTTAATGTTTGTTTTTCCTATATTTTCTTGTTTGACGTACAGCCCTTTGTTTATGGTTGTGGTAAAGGCCTCTTTAAATAAAGTTGGTATGGTATTTTGAAAAAAGTAAAAAAAATACATTTTGTAAGTTGAATGTTGAAGGATGACTTGCTCATATTCTGTAAGTTAAGCCCCGGTCACACCGCCTGAACTTTGCTGTAGCGTTCCTGGAGCGGTGAAAAAAATTCATCACCACTCGGAAAAAAATCGAAAACACGGGCGTTGTTCTGGCGGTGCACCGCTGAAGCCGGCGTTGCTTTAGTGTTGGTTTAATGGTAGTGAACGTTGGTTTAGCGGTGACACGAGCGTTGATAGAGCGGCGTTCTGTGCATGCAGGCTGGTGGCATCCTCATGAAGTGCTGGAAGGCTCGTGTATCCTCATTCCTCAGCTCCACCATCAGCTCTGTCGCTCCTTCTTCTCTCTCTTCTCCTTCTGTCAACAGCTTGTTGCAATCTGAGGGGGTTCTGATTCTGCTGCTGGACTAGTGCACCAATCATAGCAAGTCTCTCAGCATCCATGGTCGTACAGTTTTACTGTAACTTTAAACAAATTCGATATAATTGAGGTCTGCACTCAACGGCTATTCCAAATGGGCTCCTGGTCCATTTCTCCATGTATTTATAGCCAAATTCTGGTCCCCCTCCGACACCTCCATACCAACGCTAAACCAAAGTTCATCACGGCAATGGATCGCTGCTTCATCGTTGCTTCAACGCCTGACATCGTTCCAGCAATCCCGTGTCCGCTCGTAAAACGCTTACAGCCGCTCCACCAAAGTTTGTGCAACGTTTAATCACCGCCCGGGCAAAGCTGGTGAAGCAGCAGTGGTCCAGCGTTCAAGATTTCTGCGTTGGCCTAGCGGTCCACAAACTTGCGTCAAGCGGCGCAAAACTTTGACTGGGCGTTGTTGGAGCAGTGATGAACTTTGCCGTGGCGGAAAATTGCCCGCTCCTCACCGCTTGCAATATTTTGTGCAGCTCAAAACTTCCGGAGCGGTAGGAGGGACCATCAGCGGTGGCCGAGCGTATACGGCATTGCCTTAACGAGGGCCAACATCTGTTAAACGGTGGTGCGCGGTTACGAGCGGTGATGAATTTTTTTCACCGCTCCAGGAACGCTACAGCAAAGTTCGGACGGTGTAACCGGGCCTTTAGGCTGATAGATAATATGGTCACTGTTTAAAGCCCACGAGGCATGACACAATTCCCACACACCGAAGGACACATTGTTTTCAAAACTTGACATATTTTCTAAGAATTGACTCTAATTCTTCCCCCATGTTCATCCATGTATCAATGCAGCTGTCCCTGCAAAAGAGAGCCAACGCTGACCTACAGCTGAGACTCTGTTATGTCAAGCTCTGTTTGCTTAAGGATGACATACACAGGTTAACAGTTAGTGTGTCGACTTCAAAGTGCAGCTTAGAGACTTTTGAACAGGATCAGTGTGGCGAACTGGAGACAGGTGGAAAACATTTCACTTGGTGACAAATGGCATATCCTGAGACACGTTACCCGAGGCAAAATGTCATGAAAAAAGTAGGTGATGGGAGGTAAGACATCTCTTGTTGGGCAATTTGTATTGTGTGAAAACATCAACATGCACCAGTCTGATTTGTCATTCATATCCAGAAGAGGTACTTCCGAGCTAAAAGTATGTCACTTTACAGTTGTCAGCTCCTCCACTGTACAGCATCTGCAGCAAAATGGGAGGGAGTGCAGTGCTATGAGGAGATTCATGTCCCAGTGGAGGGGTGGAATAGAAAAAAATAATGATTCACCATCTCCATGTGGGCCTCCACTTGCAGGGAAACCTTTCAAAGTTTCTGCACCACACACGCTATTATCAAAAGAAAATAAAAATGCAATACAACAATTTAGCAGCAACTGCTCCTGGAAAGAAAGGAATACATGAATCTTCTATCCTACTTGCTGGCTTAGCAGAATAGTTTTATATTATTAGAACACACTCAGCAGCCACTAGGCCCAGAAAAGAGAATGATAAGTGATATCTCCTTGTGCGCTACATGGTGTAGTGTGATGCGGAGGTTGTTACAGTGGAATGAATCTTTTATGAGGTGAGAAAAGGCCACCTCATTGCCAATATCAGACGAAAAGGCCAGGACTTTGCCATGCCTCCAGGAGGAAAAGATTGTCATTTGTGGGTGACAGAGGCAGAATTGTAGCACTCAGTACAACTGGGGTGTGAAGATCATGCAAATGACTCAATTCAGCACCCCCAATTTAGACAATTCCGAAACATTGGCAAAAAACCTTGCTCGGAGCATAGAGATAGGAATTACATTTTCTGTCGAGAGCTGCCTCTAGCCTCGAGAACAACTCAACCTTCTCCTAAGAGGGAGGGCAAAGTAAGCTTAACAGCGCCAGATTGCTGCAGTTAACACTCCTCTAAATGGCTTACTCGGGGCACAGCAGGAAGAAAGAACATTGGACATCATTACGGGCAGATAGCAGAAGCAATGTGTGTAGTAGAATGATTCACAAGCACATCCAAAAGAAGGAAGATTTTTAATGAATAATGTGTGACACACTGACATTGTTTCTGTGGTAACCCAGCTGTCGCTTGCACAGCATGCGCTTCCTTGTGAGACAGAGAGATGTTCACTGGAGGGAATAACACTTTTCCTGTTTATAATAAAGAATTGGGCTATACAGTATAGTTGAGGTCATTTGTGCCCACAACTAAGGTAGATTACTAATACTTCAAATTTTAAATGACGTCACTGATGTAGTGTAATGGTTCACTCCGATGACGTTCGTGCATCCAGCGTGGGTTCAGTTCCCACTCATTGACATTGAGAGTGGTTGTTTGACTATGTTGCAGGTGCCCTGTTCACGGTGTAGGCCGGCTTTCACTCAACGTCTGCTGGGATAGGCTCCAGCTCACTTTTTGGGTGGAAACTAGGCCTGTCACGATAATCAATAAATCAATTAATTAATAAAATGAAGTCGATAATTTGGCTGGCCTCGATATATTGACATGTGCATGCGTGTTTATTTTTCCTCCTCTCTCTATCAAACGAGCTGCATGGCAAGAGCTTTCCCTCTGTGCATCAGTCTCAACGCCTGAGTGCCAACCTCCTGTCAGTCATTCAGTCTCTTTGTCTCAGTGGGGAGATGTGGGGCGCGTTTGCGCAACGTCATTTTGTGACATGAAAAAGTTTTTAACAAAGACAATGAATGAAATAAAACGGTGGACGGTTATTTCTCAGGTTTTTTTTGTCAATATCCAGAAAACAACAAAAGTGACACTGATTCAAAATCTGAAATATTGTGATTGATTGGGATATTTATGTAAGAGCATTTTTTGATAAAAGCGAGTCCATTTTATTTTTATTTCATTCATTGTTTCATTTATTATGTTGTTTGTTTGTTTCATTTATTTTATTTAAAAGCTCTTGACAGTCAATACTCCTGAGAAAGTCAACCTGCTTTTGATGCTATGTGCTCGCATTATTATGTCATATATTATCATCACATTAATGAAAATCTTGTCTCGAAAATTAATATCGTTTATAGGCAATAATTTGTGGGACGATTATCGTCCAGCAAAATTTGTTACCGTGGCAGTTCTAGTGGAAAGGATTAAATGGATTTACATTATTTACTATGGGAAAAGTTGTTTCACTTTTCATACGATTCAGTTTTAGACGAACCCTTTGGAATGGATTAATAATGAAAACCGAAGTTCCACTGTACTTAAGTAAGACTGAATTTTGGGTGCTGAATGGTAAAAACATGCTTCAGCTGTCACTCACACGGATCAAACGATGCTGTTATCTTAATCTTTGAAAAACAAACCCCAGGCTCACATTATTCATTTAGTGTATTTTGTTCAGTGTTTTACAGAGTTTATATGTTGATATCATTTGATATTTTGTTATTTTTTTATTTTCTTTGTTTTATATATTGGTTTTATAGTACGAGGGCTGCCCCATATCCACCGGTCCACCTGTCCACCCATTTTCTGCAAGTCCAAGTCTCAAGTCTCTTACACCTGTAATGGCCACACTGTGATTTGCTTTGTACCATCAGCACCCACGCACATATAAAAATACTTAGTGAAAGCTTTCCACTGGCATTTGTAACTTTATTTCACTGCTTCGAACAACAACAAACAGTACAGTACGTTTAACGCCACTATAAAAATGAGGCAAGCCAATACTTTTCCAACACAAGGACAGAACTAATGAAACACACTAATGCTTAGCCCATGTATTCTGCTGAGCTACACATGAAAAGCTTCTAGAGTGAACATGATCATGTACAACACATCTGCCGACATGCTGCTATGTTTTTTTAGTGGGAGAGAAAGACAGAGAGGAGGGGGAGAAAGAGAGGTAAGCTTGCAAAAGTGAAACAAAGACAGTTCACGGACAGAGAAGGGCATAAAAATTTGATATCGAATCATATCGGTATTGTTTTTTCTGCTGATATTAATATCAGCGCGTGAGTGAGACCTCATCAAACTGCACTGTGCTCCACAGAGCAAGAAAGCTTGCTTTGCTCAATTTCAAATAATTTTTGAATTTGTGGATAAAAACGTATTGTTGCTGAAATGATCACAAAACTTGTTTTGTGATGGCACATCGTGTTTTTTTTGCACTGCCTCAAATTCAAACTGCACTTTGATGTATTTTCTGCTGTATTAACTGTTACATTAACTGTAATGTATTAACTGTTTGGAACTGGCTCAAAATGACACAGCTTAGCAAAGGTTCCTACACATGTGTGTGTTACCTGGTGTGCAGATTACCGGTACATGCTCAGAGCAGGAGGAGGGCGGGATATAATGCTTGCAACACGTTGAAAAGATAGCGCCCTCCAGGCAACCATGTAACCATTGCAAACAGTGTTTTTACATTTAAAATTGAAATAAATAAATGTAATTTATTAAATAAATAAGATGTTTGAGAAGTTTACATTCCAAATTTCCACAATTTGGATCGCCGCTTGCCAATGAAGGGTGCCGGTGGGTCCCTGGTAGAGAACCACTGGCCGCAGGTGTCTTCCTTCAATACTTCTAATCTAATAGCACAGCTCAGGAAGAATCCCTCGGAGTCACACGCAGCGCTATGCAACAAAATAAGGATAAGAAACGAAATTAAATTATTATGTTTGTGCAATATGCAAATGTGCAGCTTTCCAAATTGTACTGCTGTTGATAGGAGGACTATAATAGTTGACTATTGGTAATGATTTTTGTAATATATTTTAATTAATTTAAAATACAGTATATAAATATGTCTATAACTCTTCTATAACTTGCATTCCATATTGCAGTATTTGTCTTATTTTGCGCTAACAGTGTTTATTTGTGAAATGCACCCAGTGGCATCACAGTAAAAGAAGCATAATATGTTCACTACCTGATGTTAGTTTGAGGGGCAAGCTGCTGCCAATATCGGGATCAATTGATATCGGCATCAGTATGGAGTGCTGATCGGGAAAAAAGCCAATATTGAGTGGCTCTTTTCACGAGTTGCAAATGGCAAGTCATGTCTCAAGTCTTTTGAGCATGAGTCCAAGACAATTCTCATGTCTCAACTCTGGTTTTAGTCACAATGAAAACATTTTCACCACTCTAAAATGAAGAGGCCCGCACGGTGGTTTAGTGGTTAGCATGTTGGCCCACACAGTCACAGTCTGGAGATCGGGAAGACCTGGGTTAGATTCTCCCTTGGGCATTTCTGTGTGGAGTTTGCATGTTCTGCCCATGCGTGGGTTTTCTCCGGGTACTCCGGTTTCCTCCCGCATTCCAAAAACATGCATGTTAGGTTAATTGGTGACTCTAAATTGTCCATAGGTATGAATGTGAGTGTGAATGGTTGTTTGTCTATATGTGCCCTGTGATTGGCTGGCGACCAGTCCAGGGTGTACCCCGAAGTCAGCTGGGATAGGCTCCAGCATGCCCCCGCGACCCTAATGAGGAGAAGCGGCATAGAAAATGGATGGATGGATGGATAAAATGAAAAGAAAATCTTAAATTACATTGTATCTTTGCACCACATGGCTGGTTGGCTTACTGTAAAACGTGTGATTTGACTTGTGGAATTAACAGGTTGTTCTCATGACATGAATTTCAGTAGTGTGAGGCTTCACAAAAATGGCAATTCATTGCCATCTACTACTTCGCTGTTGTCAGAGTGCACATTGCTGATTGATTGCAGCAAGTGCTACACAAAGCGATCGCTCAAACAAGTGAAATTTAATTCACAAATTTGAGGTACAATGTCTTTTGCTCAATTACTGTGATTGCTGTCAGGCTTATAATTAATTGTGTTATTTCATTGCATGACTTGAATCAATTGTGAAAGTAACTCCAATACAGGGTGTGGAAGGTTTTTGCAAATAAAAACAGGGGATTTGGGGTAGTCTTACTGTATCTACAGAGAAAAAAATTGCGTATCCCAGTGCCATGTGCACATCAAATAAAAATTGTATATGCATAAAAACTACTATAGCCTCATGTCAATTAACAAGCACACATCAGAGAGAATTTGTTTCCGAGGTACGACCCAAAGACACAAACAACAACAAGGTAGCCCACAGCGGGAAGCTTCCTTCAGTGCCTTGTTAAATATTCACACTCTGACACACAAGATCAATCAGGCCTGCTTACTGCATGCCATTGACACAACTGCGGAAATTTCTTCATTCGGTGGAACGATCAATATCTCATTACAGCAGCTTTACACGGGCTTGTCTTTGGGCTTGCCCGCTAGCTCCATTCTCTCTACATCATAGGCCTGTTTTTTTCTATGAGACTTCATCATGCAACGGAAGAAAACTGCCCCTGCTTCACAGCACTATCGCAACAATCCTACTAGCTCTAAAATTTGTCACAGGTGATGCAAAATGTGAAATATGAGGGAAATTAATGTTTCTGCGTGCTGGGACGTGTACATTCATCTGCATCAATTTGATCAGTACTGACGGCTCTGCATTTTGAAGTGGTTTAAATATGAATTTGTAATTCCACTTTGTAATGGCATACATGAATATCTTATTTGTGAACATCGCATCTGTCTTAAGCATGCCACAACACAAGGGAATAAAGTATGCAAATATCAACTCAATGTCACAGAGAATCCTGAACCTGAAAACAAACAAAACAAAGCCAGTTGGTAACAATTACCAATTTTAAATCTGACGTGAAATGATAGCAACCTATTCAGAATGAGTGCCCATGTACAGAGGAGGCCACATAGAAAGTGAGGGACAATTATATTCAACAGTCACCTGGGTAATCTGGCTTTTGTTACATATTAAAGCAGTATTTTTTTATGTTTTATAGTGGGAGTATATTACATCCTGCCGTCTACATTGCAGAGCATCTCGGTTACCTCTGAGCTAACATAACACCTAATATACGAGCACCTCACTCACAGGGTCTGACACATCACCATTTCAATCATTAGATAACATCTTCACCACCAGTAACCTTAGAAGGCAACAACACATTTAAACACACACAAGCGATATTACATGTAAACATCACAGGTATATTAAATAACATTGCTAATGCATTATGCAGAGCTACAACCTTATATACTGTACACTAGAGAGTTGCAGCAGTTTTATCAAAATGTACTCAGAGCAAACTGGTGAAGTTCACAGGTTGTAGTTCAGTCTTAAAGGAAAACTGCACTTTTTTGGGAATTTTGCCCATCATCCTTATTTGAAACATAGACACATATTTCATCCCCTTTTCTGTTCGTTCTAACGACAGAAAACAAGTTAGTATGAGCCAGCTATCAAAGCACGTCATGGGAGGTACCTATTACTGAACAAAAAACGTTCAAAAAAACGCCAACAGTGTTCCATTTACATATCTGACCTGTATATTAACCAAGCTATAGCGACATTGTTATTGCAGCAGCTAACATGAAAAACTATTTATCTGGCGGAGTAACACGATGCCTCGCTCGTCTCAGCGTCACTCACAACGCCTCAAGTCACTGCAGCGGGACAGACGGAAGAGTAGATACTGCTGGCTCTCAATTTCGCTGCGAAGACTCAACAAGATGCTTGTTTGCTGTCAGCATTTTTTACCTGAGGACTGGAGCACAAGTTTTGTGCGGGAAGACAGCCATCCCAATGAGAGCGGACATTGTAAGCGTCGTCACTGTTTCTATACTGCTGCTGTTGACGGAAGTAGCGTTAGCTATATGGGCTATGCGCCTAGCAAAGAGGTTTTACATCATCAAAACACGGCAAGATACTGTAAGTATGACATGTTATCGTACTTGGTAATGCATGATCATAGCATGTATATGAAACAATAAAATGTTGTTAGAGGTTTTTTTTAGAGGGCTTCATAGTCGAAATAGGTAACTCCCATGACGTGCATTGTTAGCTGGCTCATACTAACTTGTTTTCTATCGGTGCAACGCACAGAAAAGGGAAAGAAATATGTGTTCATGTCTCACATAAGGATTGTGGATGATGGGCAAAATTCCAAAAAAAGTGCAGTTTTCATTTAAAGGGACTGTACTGTATGCAACTTGCTCCAAATTATAATTTTTTTAAACAAAAAATATAAGAACACCGGCACCAGCAAGCATGTCTTACTTTCCCCAATTACAAAATAAATTGCTGAAAAATTGTCATTAATTTTCCTCCGGCCCAAACAAAATAACTGCCATTCATGGCTGCCACTCATGGCTGTTTGTATTCACGTACACGTCCGTGGTGGGTACAAACACACAAATACAGTCACAAGCGCTGCACAATGTGCAGTATACATTCAGTGATGGCTAGTGTTAGTAGCTAAAGTTTGCCAAATTGCTATCATTAGCTGACAACAAACATAACTACTGCTTGTGTGTGTGTGTGTGTGTGTGTGTGTGTGTGTGTGTGTGTTACATTGTTGTAGCTTCTGTTCTAAAAGCAGGAAGAGGCAGGCTATAATGTTTGTTTGCACTACATTCAAATGTTGGTCTGATTGGTTCACAATGGATGTGACATATGGGACATTTCCACTGTCAAAACCAAATCAGAAGGGGTTCGAAGCATGCCAACACCTTTGGTGACGGAAACCACCGCTGGTCAACCATTTAAACAGATTTGTCATTACTGCAACTGTAGCTTTAGTATACACTGCAGAATTATGGGCTCTACACACGGGATGTGACGTCTCTAGTCCATTCATTTGTGTCTGTGCGACAGGGCAGATATGGCAAGTGTCTATCCTGCCATCCATCCATCCATCCATCCATCCATTTTATATGCCGCTTATCCTAATTAGGGTCTATCCTGCCAAGCAACACGTGAAATTCATGCATGTTAAATTTTGGGGTCGTGCATGTCATCGAGCACATGCTGGCTTCCGAGGCAATCCCAGAAAGTTGAAAACTTTTTATTACTATTTGCTTTATATTAGTATTTGGTACTCTCTTGTAGTTAAACACGGAGGAAAAAAAATAATAGTTGCCGTGTCAGATTTCCTAGAGCTATTTGACATTTCTAAAACAAAAAATAATATAGAGAGATGAACAAAAAAGTAGCAACATGGGAGCTTGTTGCCACCATTTCTTTTCCTTGTTTGTAATATGAGATGGACCCCTTCACGACTTTTTCATTTCCTATATAGCAGAGTCAGAAGTAACATTTCACTTAATTCTAGCAAAATCTTGTGACAGTTCATACTTCATACAGTCCATACCTCCTCTGAACTACTTTGATATCCCAAAATTCCCTCCAAATCTGACAGCCAATCAAAACTGTGGGAGACTCGTATATCGCTCTGGATGTGAGCGCGTCACACATCGGTGTTGCTGGCCACAGCTTATGTTTGCATCCACCGTGCAGGGTTTTCTACGCGTTGGCGACGAGTTTCGCCCATCGCGGCCATTTGTCACCCCCGTGCGTAAAGCCCCTTACACTCCGCAGTCTCCACTTCACAGCAGTGGCTTCTTACTGTCCTCAGTCTCCTCTTGAATAGCCAAATAGCCACATGCCAAAAAGTCCATACAAAGAATCCTTGCTCTGCTCTATTTTTTTCAACGAGGCCTGTTTTTCACAGTTTTTCTGAGACAATTGAAGCAGTACTGAACATTCATCCAGCCACCTTTTGCCTTGTACAGAAAATTGTGATGTCATTAATTGCAGGCCTTGGGAAAAATACAATGGAAAGTTACTTAGGTTCCTAATTTTTGCAAAAGGGCGTGGTGTATATCCCAGCAAAATTTGAATTAAATAAATAGATGACTATAATGACTATATTTTTGTATAAGTACTGGTTATGCTAGATACCTGTACCTGTATTGTGTGCAAATCTGCATGTTCTCTTCTTTAATTTATTTGGTAAAATAAAGAAAAAACTTTAACAATGCTGCCAAAAAAGATTAGGTTTGTTTTTAAGTTTGTTTTATAGATGTACCGCAAATGCTTAGGGGTGTAACAGTACACCATAATGACGGTTCTGTACATACAGTCATGGCCAAAAATATAGGCATGCCAAAGATGGCAATGTTTTTGCCATCTGTATGGAATTTAATGTATACATTTATACAGCCATGGCCAAAAATATAGTCATGCCAAAGATGGCAATGTTTTTGCCATCTCTATGGAATTTAATTTATACATTTATACAGCCATGACCAAAAACAACGGCATCTTTGGCATGCCAAAATTCTTGGACATCTTGGTCATGACTGTGACTTGGTTTTAAGGTTTATTTTTAGTACAGTAAGGGAACAAAATGCAAAATATAAAACTGCTTAGCTTTTGTGTAAACAGATTTAATGATTTCTCTGCAAAAAATAAGATTGTTAAGCAAGAAATATGTATTTTAATTGTGTTTTTTAAGGAAAGTGCAATGATGCACTACTAACAGCTTGAACAGTCTGAATTATTATTTTACTTTTTGTAAATTCAAGTTAGCTGAAGTGCAGCATTAATAGTTCCACCTTGAAACCCTATTCAACATCTCTACTAAACAATGGCGGCACAATGTTTTCGTCTTATCCCCTTGTCTTAGTCTTTTCACGTATTTCACCAGGAAGACCAAGTGTTCTCAAACAGGAAACTTTAACAACAGACAACCGTTTTCAAGCTCTGGCTTCTCCTTGGCACTATTGCTAACCATGACTCCCTCTAGCTAAAGTCTAAGCTGCACTGTATTTGTTTATGGAGGAGACACGGGACATCGTTACACTTCCTGTCCCTCACTGAATGTGCACGGTGTGGGAGCTTCTGTACTGTACCAAATATTCCTTACCAAAAGTCTGATGTACTTTTACACCACTACTAAGGCTTGAAGACACACTTTTTGAGCTAGTAAGCCATGTTTTTCATTTACTTTTGGACGAAATTCTTGGAGCTTGAATCTGGGAAGCTCCACATGGGATCCACTGCATTCTGTATGTCATATTTCTCAAATGCGGCAATAAACACCGGTCAGTTTACTTCAATGCAGCAATCAAACAGACATAATAAGCCATGTCAAAAACATGCAAGCATTGGATTAAGTTGGGTTTGAGAAGATAGAGTCAGGAGCTTGGGGTGAAAACAGGGAAATAGCTGTGATTTAAAAAAAAAAAAAAGGATAATTCAAAGCAAATAGCACTATCAGTAAGAGGGGAAGGAGACAATTTACAGAAGCATGGCAAGGTGAAGAAATAGATAGCTCTGGAACACAGCCAAACTTTACACTTAACAGCCCCTTTGTCTCTTTTTTTTTCTAATTCATGTTTCCTGCATTTTTTTCTTCCTCTACATTTACGCACTGTCAGTGATTGGATGCAAAGTTAAGACCAGTGCCTTCACATAAACAAACCAAGCGCTGCCACAGCACATTGTCACAGAGCCAGTCTGGCCTTTTCAAAGTTGCTACGCCCACTCAAACTGATAATAAGTTGCCAAAATGTTACATTTGCCCCACAGGGATCCCTCACAATGGAGAGCTTGTTTGTGTACTGATCGTCATACCACAGGCTCTTCTGAATCCCGCCTTTTGCTCCCTACTGTGTCCGTTCTAATGACACAACACACAGTGAGCTACCAATTCGTTTAGAGAACTACTCGTGGGTAATGAGCAGCCTGATTCATGTGACCATAAGCTGATGTACTATTCATATTATTCACTGCTCATTATGAAGCCGCTGCTGGTGCATCATAGGACATCTCCAATTTTCAAACAGGATGTACACAGGTTCCTGTGGAATATGCAGCTTTATAAGCATCCCCCCGATATGAAACAGTAGTTTGAAGGAAGTGTTTCTCTAGGTCTCCTAGCTCAGCGCTCCCCTTCCTGTCAACACCAAATTACCCACAACCGTGTCATCTTCAGGCATTCCCTTGTTTCTTTTCCTTTCCTCCCACAGAGTTGGCTTTATAGGCAGCAGTCTGGCAGGGATAATTTCTGTTACCACTCCAGGGAAATTACTTTCTGTTGTTAGAGAAGAGGCAGTTTGCAAACTGCTTTATCAAGCTCTTTGACTCCATTAAAGGGCGACATTTGAATGCCAGTAGGAAACATATAGCCGTTACATACAGGCACAACACAAAGCAGTGGCACTGCGGATCATATGTACAGTCTACTGAATGTGAGCTGGTGTGTTTGTATAAGCGTACATGTATCCGAGCATTTCTTTCTGCGGGAATGACTTAAGTCATGTACTCTGCATTGAGCACCTATGCTACATAAGTGATAGTGTGTGTGGTCAACCAAGCTTAGCTAGGACTGATGAATAATTTCTGCACTATGTTTTGCTGTTGCACGTCTGGTGCAGCCTGACTGCACCACAAAGCTCCACATTTGCATTCAACGCACACACGCATTTCCACCAAGCTCATTCCCTGACTCAAAATTACCAAATCCAAAAATATGGAGGCTCGCCTAAAAAAACTATTGTGATTATGAATGATTGTCATTTATGTTGTCTCGCAGAAGGGAGGAATAGCGGCGCTGAAATGTCAGCTTCTTTTAGGAGCGGGAGGCATGCTGATGTGGTGACCTCTATGCACTGCGGTTAAAAGGTTGAGCGGCTATGAGGACAAATGAACAGGGAGGTATCAGATGACAGCGAGCGAGAGAAAGGAACATTTGAAAAGATCATCGCTGTTCTTGGGGGTAAAGCAGTGAAAAGATTACACGTTGAAGAATCCATCACTTACGTACATGGTTCATGCCTAACGGCTGTGCTATGGGGCTGCGCATCTCGGATGCCTGTTGACATTTTGACAGTTATTTGTTAGGTAGAGCATTGGAAAATTTGAAAACAGACATTTCATTTCAAGTCTCTCAATTGAGAAGACATAGGAGCCCCTTGTTATTATCGCTCAGTGAAAATCAACACCAAATTTGGGAAAGCCTACACGTCCCACTGAGTTGGGCCTCCCTTACATCTTTTTCTTTTCAGACATGACTTCTTGCATTGTACCATTATGTTATAATCTATATCCACAAAATTTCTTCAAACTGCTATCCAGCATCAACACCACCATCACACACTGTGTATCATATTAAACTGGAGCCTCTTTTACATCTGAATTACACTCAATTGCTATGATCGGGAGTATCAACAATGTAGATTTTATGCAATCTTGCTATGTTCCCTTGCATGGAGACATTTGCTATTGCTGCACAAAGCAAGCCCGGGGCAACTGTCTGCTCTCACTGCCAGGCGGAATACACTCACTGGCCGTAATATTAGGGACACCTGCACAATCTAAAGACATCCAGGGTTGTGTTCGCTTTTAGTTGACAGTATTAAAGAGTGTGGGTGCAGAGAGTACTGTTTGTAATGTTCTGCCCCTTTACCAAACGATTCAAAACCCCTCTCAATACACACTGCCTTTACAAATGTTTCTATTTTCACATTACAGTATTATATTTAACCCCTTGTTAAATAAGCATAAACATTACAAACACATTGAAAGTGATGATGCAGTGCAGTGCAAACTACAACCACAACAATAAACATATTGGTAAATAAAAAAATCCTGTGTATTATTATCTTTACAAGAGCTAATACAAATGTTATTTACATTTGAATTAGATCTCACTAAAGTGTAGCTGTGTACCTAATGTTGTGACTGTGAGTGACTGTATAATGCATATAGTTTGTCTCCTTTGTAACATTATGCCTCTGTAAATCATTTCACTAATTATACTGCAACAACCAACCACTGTAGGTATGTTGACAAATTAGAAAAGTGACATTTAGGAAGTGATTAACTCAACTTCTTAATTCAAAGCCTGCATTGTGGTGGAATAACTGAGATGATTCTCAAACAATAAGGCACTACTCTCACCACCTTAAAGATGTGCACAAGGTTCAATGTGGTTCTCAAATGTCATGAGAAAAATAAACATTTTACATGATAGACAGTTGATACACAACCTCCCTTGCATGGGATGATGACGATGATGACAAAGAGAAGTATGCCGATCAGCACATCAGCAAACATGTACTCACAGTTCTGAGGAACTGGATCTCATCCTCTCCTTCTCCGCCTTCAGCCATGGCTGCAAATAAGCGCACTCAGGCGCTGGCTCCTATCCCTTGTCGATGTGAGCATACAGCTAATCCACAGCCATACAGCGGCTAGACTGCCAGCCAAACCCCACGGCACAAGCCTCCTTCACCGGTGGCCCCGGGAGGAGGAGGAAGGAAGAGGGCGTGCGGAGGGATGTTGCTACTGATGCTGCTGGCTGGCTGACTGGCTGGCTTGGCTGGGGAGACTGTGGACGGCGTGGCGTGGAGACAAGGAGAAGCTGAGACACATCTGCGACGTCACAGGCAGAGCGCGTAAATGCAACCGTATTCTGACATAATCAGAGTCAGGGATAATAATAACAACTGGGGGTGTGGGGCATGCTCAGAAAGCATGCAAAATGGACCATGCGGCATATTTTCATTTCTGCGTTTCGTGACGAGATGTGATGAGCATTACATAAACCCACAATGCATTCATAAAACTTAGACCTTTCAGCAGTTACCCCTTAAAGCATCCAAAATTGTGACAAAGTGTCTTTAGATTATGATGTCGTTTACCCAAATTATTTCCAATAACCTTATGCATTTGAAATGTGAAATATCTTATGCCTGACTCACTATTAAATGATCATTCGTGAGATTAACACAACCAATTGTGGTCACTAAAATTTGACCCAAATCCAGATTACAGTGAAAACTGTATTCATGTTCACACTAAAGAGAGGTACCTCCCTGTTAAATGCAATGCTGCCCTCTAGGGTCAAAGCAGGGACTTAAACAGCGACAATATTTACACTCACTCGCCACATTAGGTACACATGCATAATCTAACGGCATCCAGTGCAGGATTTGTATAAAATACATGCCAATGTCTGACAATATCATATATGTACGTATATACAAATATATTTAATCATGTGGTTATAATTTTGTGTTGTAGAACTGCACTGCATCACAATGAGAGTCTACTTCCTTATTTAACGACACGAGACACGAGAAAATAATACAAACACACTCCAGTATGATGCAGTGCATTTCTTTCCCAATACAAACTACCACTACAATCATTAATATTTAATTATATTATTCAAGTGTCCTCTGTTTCCTTGCTCCACCCACTTAAAACTCACAGGTCTCCTTGTATTATCTCCTCCATTATTATTAGTGCTTGGCCTTTACCTCGCCACTCTTGCTTTCTCTGTGCTGCTATGGTCCGCATATAAATATCCACCTGTCTTTTCGGTCTGAATATAGAATGTTCAGTGGAATTGCTGATGCAAGGTTAATCTCAATAGCTAAGATAGCTATATGTCAGTGTAATTTATAAGTAGACTAATTAGCAAAAAGCACATTTGGCATCGTCATCCTGAATGGCGGAGACGGAGTCAAACGTGTATAATGTTTTGACCAAGGTAGAGGCTGCTTAATAACGTTCATTTAGTTTCAAACAAATGCCAACATTATATGTTATAACTTATACCTTATCATAAGAGCTTTATACTTAAAATAGTCCATACTTTTAACTGTCGCCAAAAAATGGTGAAAGTCATACATAAATCAAGTAATCCAAATAGGAAATAAAAGGTTTAACAGTAGATGTAAATGTCACCCACTAGGTGTCACTGTTTAGCTCTGAATAACGTCACCTGGGGCGCTCAAAAAGCATCAAAAATCTGATCTCGGTACACTTGTTTTCGCTACCTGTGCACCTTAAAACTTGGGAAACACAGTAAACTGTCACCATTACAGCAGAAACTGTCATTGTTAGCAGTAGATGGCGACCTTGGCCTACCTGCAAGCTGCAGCCGCACTGGCTCAAATATTTGTAGGCGGAGTTCATTGAAAATTAACCAATCACTGTACAGTTAGAAAGCGCGGGGGACTGCCATTGGACTACAGTCTTGTCATTCAATGTATAGGAGCCCTGTGAAGCAACGGTGCGTCCTGCTGGCTGGCTGGCTGCAACACAGACATGATAAGAAATATTCATCCAGCAAGTAAATCGGGTAAGTAAATGTCTGTTTGTTGTTTTAATGAGCTATACCGATTTGACCCGCTGCAGGTGCAGTAGAATTTTGCGCACTTTACGCTTCCGATACAACACAGACTGCAAACTGAAGCGGATATGAATCAGATTGGGTTATTTAATGTGTTCAGTTTGTATGTTGCAGTACATATAGCACAATGTATGTCGATTTTTTTCATAATTCTGCGAGAAGCATCCCATAATGATGATGAAATAATACCTGCGTTGTTAGGGAAACACATGCACACCTGGCTAGTGCAAGGTGACATTAACCCATAGGGATTATGTTATGATGTAAACAGTTGGGAGGTATTTGCCAAGTGTTGAAAGCTGTCCATCGCTGCAACAACAGAATAACATCTTGTTTTACCTGCAAACATATGGAATGGAAGCACTGACTCTTCAGCTCCAAACTATGCTTTTTCAACCAAAAAATATAAGAACACCACCGTGTTTATGTTTCTTATGTTCTTATTCTTTTTTGTGTTTTCTTTCTTTTCTTGGGAGAATGAACAGAATAAGATTTTCATTGCATGGTATAACTGCTGTTTTACCATGCACATGACAATAAAACTCTCTTGAATCTTGAATCTTGAATCTTGAATATGTTGCCGACAGTGGCTTAAAAGAACAAAAAACACAAACGAATGTCCATAGTTGTCACAA
The DNA here is from genome assembly GCF_027744805.1 of Dunckerocampus dactyliophorus. NCBI lineage: Eukaryota > Metazoa > Chordata > Actinopteri > Syngnathiformes > Syngnathidae > Dunckerocampus > Dunckerocampus dactyliophorus. Next base: position 11,418,489 of record NC_072831.1, read on the forward strand.
CTCCATGTTAAAATTTTTAAAAATTTAGTTTGACCCAAATAAAATGACTGCCGTTCATGGCTTTTACTCAGCACTGTCTGGTATCACGTACAAGCACATACACATACAGTATATAGTCTCAGAGAAGCAACTGACAATTTGGAGTCATTGTGTTGTTATGATTGTCTATGCATTCAATAATAGCTAACGTTAGTAGCTAAACTTTGCCAAATCGCTATTATTAGCTGACAACAATTACAACAAGTGCGTGTGTGTTACGTGGGGTGTGTCTTGCAACGTCTGAGCAGGAAGAGGGAGGAATACGGACATTAGAAAGATAGATGCAGTGTCTAACCAAGGCAGATAGCACCTGTAATGGCATGTGGTTTTTAATGTTTCACTTCCTTTGTGTTAACATAAGACTAGAGGGAAGGTGGCTTCCAAAATAGAAAATTCCTGATAATTTCACCAAGTTCATAATCAACAGAGTTGACTGTGAGCTCAATAATAGTGCAAGTTTTTGTTGTCAAGGTGGCTATATTGTATTTAATGTATTATTCTAACAATACTGTACAGAAATATCACTGCTGTGTACTCTTCCTGACAGCATCAGGATGGGCCGTAGGATGAACACCCCCTGCAGTCAAGTCCATCTGCAGGTGGACCACCTCCTACGAGTCTTTTGCTAATCAACATGGCGCCCACCATGGAGGGCAAACACACTGTTTTGTTTCTCTATGTGCCCATCCGTGAGTTCAGCAATATCAGCCTGTATTTCCCCAAGAGGCTGGACCAGAGCTTTAAGTACAAGAGCCGCACCCCTCATTCAGCTCGGACCAGTAATGACCATGACTGGGGAAAGGAGGATCTCGCTGTGTCCAAACAAAGAAGCCAGTCTTCCAACTTCTTGGCTAAACCCTTCTGCTATCAGCAGGCAACAAAAGGAGCTGTTGCAGAGCTCTGCTGGCTGGCTGCAGAGCACCACCAGTTGCTGGCAGATCTCTTATCCCTGTGCAGGGATTGTTCTGACAAAGTCAAGATGGGTAACCAGGATGGGAAAATTCAGGATTACATCAAGAGCCAGGAAGATGATCCAGGAGGTGAAGCTGTCAGAAACACAGGTGCTGCAGAGCAGAAAGTGGTTGCAACAAAGACTCGAAAGATGAAGATGAAGGGAGGCAAGAGGCCTGTCGTTGCTGAGGATATCCCCCAGAGTCAGATGAAGAAGAACATTTCAAATGGAACTCCATCCTGTGATCTTCCTGCCAAGAATAGTGCATCTTTAGTCTCCTCTGTGGAGCAGATTCCATGTGCATCGTCCTGCATCCATGTTGGTAATCCCATTTTGCCAATGGAGGAACCCTTTCAGATTACCAGAGAGGGCTGGGATTTAATAGAGGACAACCAGACTATTGACTCAGACGTGGATTTTTGCAATGATTTCTCAGAGTATGACAGCGAGCAGGGTTTTGAATCAGCGTCCTGCTGCCTGATGGAAGGTCTAACCAGAAGGGAAAGTGGGAGCAACCTTCGACCAGTGAAGAAGTTTGACTGCTTGGATGAGGTTTCAGCAGAGAATGCAATGGGGAACTCCAATCAACAGCTGCACGGTAAAACCAACCTAAAGGATAAGGGGTTCAGGATGGTGGCTAAAGTGCAGGATGTTGAGGGGATAGTGCAAAGTCTCAGCCACACAAGCCCAGATGAGTCAGGGTCTTCTGAATCTTACCCAGGGACCAGTACATGTCCAAAGCGGTATGGACAGTTGAGATCAAGCAGAGACACTCTTCCCAGGGTCAGCAGAGAAAAGATGGGTAACAGGCTTGCTGAGGGGCTACAGTTGCCTCTCCCCCTTACAAATGACCCTCTACCCCAATCTAAACCTCACACAAAGAGTCCCACTTCACCTTCTCTTGCCGGTGTCTTCAACACATCCTTCCCAGCCTCTAACAGCCTCCAGAGCATGTCGCCAGCCCTTTCCCCAAGCCCAAGACTCAATCACCGCATAGTACTGCTCTCTGATAAGAATGTGGACCACGAACGAGACAGCTCCAGTAACACAGATGAGCCCAAGCTCTTCACTGAGGTCACTGACAAGAATGGAAACAAGCGAACCGTTACACATTTGGATTTGAATCTCAGCAGGCGGCCAAGCAACTCCGGAAAGTGGAATTCTTCTGGCAACTCCACAACAACAGGTAAGCTAATTGAAATCCCCTAAAAACACACACACACATTCACAACAAGAAGCATTGCTCATGTACATAGCTTAGCATGTAAATGTTGACATGGGTGGTTTAATCATCCTGAGGACTTCACATGGAGCTAATGTTTCTATTTGATGACTCTTGCTATTGCATGAGATCATTGTAATTGGTCTTTATCCTGAACTCTAAGTTTTGTGACTGTGGCTATTCTCCACAGTTTGTCGCAGACGAATTTGGGCCAGTTCAAGTGGTCTGTTTCCTCAACACTGCACTGACGTGTGCGAATGCAAATTAAAAGAGCTTATACAAGTTGCAATCAGGCTCTGACGATAATTTGGTAGATGATCTCTAAGCAACTGTATAAGCACTGTGGCCAAGTCAGAGATTAGTGCCTCTGATCAAAGGCTCAAACTTGATGCAAACTTTGACCCGACCATGGTTCTCATGAGCACTGTGTTAACTGAAGCGTTGCCAATTTGCTGCCGGAGGTACCCCGTTATCCAACTTCTAAACTAATACCTCCACACCCACAGAAGAAGAAACTGACAAAGGGTCACCAGCAGGTATGGAAAAGGATTAGAATTGCTGTATTTTGAGAACCCTTGATGGAACATTTTTATAAGATTATCTATTGTGTCTCGTGTTAACACAGAATAGATTTGCACTGTATAGACAAAGGTTTTGGGAAACTCAGAACTCTTCTAGAAGATTTTAGAGTGCCTGGGAATTTTTGTCCATTCATCCAGAAGAACATTTCTTATGTCAGAGGTCGCCTATGTTGGACGAGAGGGCAAATTCCTGTTCAAGTTCATCCCAAATGTGTTTGAAAGTGTTGAGGTTAGGGCTCTGAAGTTTTTGGAGAAAGAACTTTTCTCACAAAGTATGAAAATATGTGTTGGTATGCTAAATAGTTTAACTAAAAGGTACACATCCAGCTCATTATTAATTGTGCAACTCCTCAGAGATGTGTTTTTATACTTGTCAGCTTAGTTCAATCATCACGAGCCTTAAATGAACAAATATCTGGATATATACGTATCTATATTGTAGATACCTAGATAGACATACAGATTCAATTCACATACGTTTTTTGTTCTAGTCTAGCCATTTTCATGGCCAGTCTTTATGATTAACATTCACAGTTATATCACTCTTCTATTTGTAGGCACTTTTCTTTTAAACCCATCAAACCCTCACTTAAGGCAGCAAGGTGAAGTAGCAGTTAGCACATCACTCTCATAGTCAGGAGATCCAGGTTCAGATCTCTGTTGAAACACCTGTGTGATTAGATTTGCATGTTCTTCAAGTGGTCTCTTCTCCCAAGAGTGGCCTTGTTCAGAGAACTCTGGCTTCCTTCAACATCCTAAAACTGTGCATGTTAGGTTAATTGGAGACTCAAAATTGACCATAGGCATGAATGTGAATGGTTGTTTGTCTAATCATGCCCTGGTACATCATGCCCAGGTACACCTAGTCTTGGGTGCCTCTCACCCAAAGTCAGCTGAGATAGGCTTCAGTTCAACCATGACATGACCCAAATGAAGACAAGCGGTACAGATGGTGGATAGACGAAACCTCAAGTTTTTTGCCACTTGATGGTAGCAGAAATAAGAACAGCGCCATATTCTGGAATGTCCAGGAACTACATGAGCGTTTCAGCTAAAAACAACACAAACATTGTTAGTTTATGACTTGGTTAACCATCTGTAGGTTTAGTAAAGTTAACTTTTACTTTCACTTAACTTGCCAGAGTTAATCTTCAATGGGTGTCACTCTCCTCAACCCACCCGCTTAATACCCTAGCATATTTTATTGTGTGATCTATGGCAGGCAGCTTTTCCAATCAGATTAGTCAGTACGTTCCAGCGAGGTCATATGAAACTGAACAGTACAAGAGCTCCTTCTGCCTGCAAGCTGTCATTCAACAAAGAGAGAAGCCTTGCTGCATTGTTGGGCCACTGAGAACAAGGGTAAGCTCTATTCAGGTAATGAGGTGGACTTTGTAAACACAAGCTTAGGGTGCATCCTTTGTCTTAATATGCCTGACGTTGTTGCAGAGAAATGTGACAGAGAAATTGTGGCCCAAAGGTATCTCTCTCTCTCTCTAACCCCTGCCACATCTTCATTACATCTCTGCTCTGTTCTAAATGTACATTGGCCAGTGGAGTGAAGCAAAGTTAACCAAATTTTCTGTCCCCTAGTTGGAGCCCTGTCAAACTCAATGAAAGCACACTTCAGTATTTCTCCATTCTCTGCTTTTCATTTGCCACCACAATTCCATTTCAAATGAGTAACGGTGCATGCGGGAGGTTCAGGTTTATGTAGCACAGCTTTTCTCTGAGGTTCCACTGCTCTTACACAGAGCAATCAGTCAATCAGTCAGCCTTTTCACAGCAAACCTGTGGAGAGAAGCAGCACTGGCGGTGGTAAGAGGAGCTCAATGATTTATAATAAGCCCTGCAATTCTCATGATTTATACAAAAGTCTATGATCCTCCATCCTGGCTAAAAGCGGCAGAGGAGAGTGGAAGCTGCCACATGCTCTCAACGTACCATATGGCCCACTTGTATGACTTTGAATGATGACATTATAGATTTTATTGGACAAAATATAGGGTAGCATTGGCAAAGCTGTTTGAGGAGAGAAACTATTTAATCAGGCTTGACCAGTGAAAGCCATCTACTCCAGCCATAATCATAATAATAGTAATAATAACAATTTTTGATGGTGTTTTGTTTGCCTTATTTAGCTTATTTAGCTATGTGAAAGATGCAAAACACCTCTCAATGTGATGCTGTGCAATTTCACAACAAACTAACTACAACCTACAAACTACAACCTCATTAATAAACTGAGCATCGGTATCTTATACAGACAGAATCTTTGATACGGCCCTTGTGTGACAGTTGAGTATTTACACTTATGCATATAGCTATGGTCAACATAAAATTTAAGTCAGTCAGTAAGCCTTTAAATGGAAAAAAGATTAGAATTATTGAGCCTCATGATTCCAAATAATCCATCTGGCACTGTTTTTTTGTAGTTATTGTATCTTCTCCCTAAAAAACAATCCACTATTTTAAAGGTCCTATATTTCATTTTCAACAATTCAACAATTTTAGACATGTTTTGGAGGTCCCACAATAGTGTTTTGAAGGATGTTGCATATCTAGCATTGATAGTGGAATTTATTTTGGTCCACACAGCCTCTGACTCTGCATCTGGAACAAGCACTATTGTGCACATGATCCACTTTTTACGTATATACTGAAACGCTGAACTGTCCAACTCAATAGCTGTCATACAGTACATCACATACAATAACTAAACATTAAGGAGTGGGAACAAACACAAATTATAGTCACATTTTAACAGAACCATCATGCCAGGTTAGCCTATTCACTATAGAAAAACAAAATGATCAAACTTACATTTCCCATGTCTGCTGTATTGAAGCCTCTTTTTTTTTTTTTTTTTAATTTTTTTACAAGCTGTCTTCTGTGAAGTGGTGGCAATATTCACGAGGCACTCATCTAGTTAGATGCAAGTCAGAGGCGATATTATGGGAGTGTTTTTTTTTTTGTTTTGTTTTTTTTGTTTTTGTTTTTGATGTTATAAAAATGTTGTAAAAATTCAAAACAGACTGTTTGAGCTCCTCTTCTCCCAAAAGTGGAGCAAACCAGTGAGGGAGATATAGTGTTTGCTCACAGTATGTGGTCATAAACTGTCTCTCAGGACACATATTACTGATACAACGTCGTTAAAAATTGCATTATTATTATTATTATTGTATTATCGGGGACATTTAAGGTTTACCGGGGAGTAAATACTAAAAATAATAATTCATACTCCCTCACAGCCTTGAAGAGTCAATTGGCATATTTGCTTTGGTGTGCAGAATCCATAAAGCTTCCCTTGACCACTGTGGAAGAAGAGTGATGGTCAGCCAGAGTGGCAAGTAGGTTAATCCATCACTCTTGACAACACAGCCCTGTCAGAATGTTACATTAGATGGTCCCTGAGCCACACCAGACACAGGCAAGACTTATTCACAAACATTGTGATAAGTACTGCATGGCAACACCCACACTGTTTGACAGCTGCTCATTTTCACCGTTTAATTACTTATATGTCATTTAACACCTGCAGTGAAGAAACACCTGCACAGCACATGTGGTCAAATATGGACTACGCCAAAGAGGTTGGTATTCATATGGATGGGGATGATCCACTTTTTGTCATACATAATTGTGTTATCTGAGATGCAAAACCCTCCCGTCTGCACTGCATGTGGTCACTTATTGACATTATGAGTCGGTCTCCGCTTTTAAAGCAGCAGGGAGGCATATTAAATACCAATAAGCTCACGTTTCCGTAGGGTCAGTCCAAGAGCATGAGGGTTTATAAGTAACCTGTCAAATAAACAGATGCATTTTGCATAATGCATCTGCAGACGTTCTTTATGATACAGTTGTTACAATGCAGCAACGTCAGAGCCAGACTGCAGTGTTTGGGTGAAGTGATTAAGATATGCTTCCTCCTTTCTTGACCAGATGGGGGCAGTGTGTACATCCTCATGCATATCTAAAAAAGCCCCTGTTATGAATTATGTTATAACAGTAATATTTATCCCTGCAGCGTGTTTATTAGCACCAAATGTGAGAAAGATCTATAATTTATTTTCTCCATTTTTGAGAGAAGACGGTTGCTTTTAAAGTTCCGTGTCTTATGACATCATGAATGGAAAATCTCCTTCCTCGTGGACATGATTCCACCTCTGACGCTAGTGTTGCTAACGTTTGTATCCTCCGGTCCCACTCCTCAATGTTACGTTTTTGTTAGCGTTGTATATATGGCATTTATTATGTTGGACAACTGCAGAGTCACAGCATATATGTAAAAAGTGGATAAAGTTCACAATAGTGCTTCTTGGAGCCACACACTCTGTCAGAGACAGATGTGGGCAAACACAGCTCAATAGCTTTAAAGCTACAGAAACGCAAAACAGGGTGTTCCTGGTAAATCTTACTCAAAGCACTTTGAAACTGTCTGTCTAAATTCCAGCATCATGGCTAGATACAATTGCAATCTACTGTTGTGGGACGTCTGAAGCTTACTTAAAATTGTTGAAAAATATGGAACCTCCAATTAATTGGTTAATGTTTTTGATGTTTTTAGTTTACTATATGTGTTGTATTTATTTTAACCATGAAAAATTCCATTGTAAGTCAGTTTTACATTTACAGTCTGTCCACCTGCTTTCAAATGCCCAAGGCACATTTTGATTTGGAGTGAGCTTAACACTACATTTGGAACTCTCCCAGCACACAGACAGCAGTCCCCACTGCGGAGCCATGCAGCAGAGCATTACCGTAATGAAATGTTATTAATGTAATCCTTCTTTTTTCCCCTATAATCTACGTCTCAGATAACTGGCGCGACTGCAGCCCCTGCTGCTGTCTCATAATGCCCAATCGCAGTGGATAGTTTGAGTGTTTTTCCTTATCCTACAAGGGCTCTCCACTTGATTTTGTGTGTGTGTGTGTGGGGGGGGGGGGGGGGGGGGACTGTCATACCTGAATTTAAAGCATTTAAAGCAACTACCAACCGACTCTAGCCATACTGTGCTTCCCTTCTCAAGGATACGCAATACACAATGAGGTTATAGGATATTTTTGTGGTTTGTTGAACAGGATGTGGTGTGCTCGTATTTCTGTACAAACAAGTCTTGGTGTTTTCCTGCATCTGCAGGAATATCAGGTCACCAATGCTTCTGTGGGCTCTACCTTGCCCCCTTTTATTTATTATTATTATTATATTTTGAATTTACTATTTTCAAATTAATATGGTGTGACGTATATGTAGCACAGCCCACAAGGATGCCTGTGCACGTTGTGCTTACGGTTTGTTAATATAAAAGATGGGAGCAGATGAATCACAAATTTGTCATCTGAAACACTAAACTTTCCTCTCCTGAAGCTGCGTTTTTGCTCTCTTGACAGAAGAGGGCAGCCTTTCCTAAAGTGGGTTCAGGTGAAGTTACTCTACAGTTCCATGTTTACAGGGCACAAGGTTGTAATCTCACTTTTACTTTTTTACAGTGAACATCAATCATAATCAATCAATCAATATTAGCTGGAGGTGTTTGTTTTTGGGATTGCGCTTATTGAATAAGTATAGCTTGATGCTGGTGTGGATGACGGGTTTAGGGCTGACTAAGTGCAGATAAAAATAGCTTCAGGCCTGCAGGAAGCACAGGAGTCTCTCTTGCTGCCTGTTTGATACTAAAATACTCTGACGCCTCCTTTCAAGCCAATTGTATTATCCATGCAGGCTACACAGTAGCACAACTTTCCTCACGTAGCTACTCAGCAGCACTGCTAATTACACCGTTGTTATGTTTGTTTATGACTCCCAACAGAGGACTCTCTGCTACGTCATGATGATATTTGGATGTTAGATGGCGATGAACACCAGGTACTTCTGTCCCGTGTTCCCCGCCCTGATCACCTGGATTTCCTCCGCATTACGCCGCCTGAGGATGACATCATCGGGGATACACCTTATTATCCCAAGCTGGAGTGCACGGTGAGGGCTTTTTAAGCCTGCGCGACATTTCAGGCATTAACTACAGTGCTGTTGCGTTTTTCCCACTTATCCATTAAAGCACATGATCACAAATTCTTGAAAGTCGTGGATTGTAATCCGCAGACGGAATTGAATTCTACAGCTTAATTTTTTCTGTCTTCAAGTCAAATAAGTATTGGATTAAAAAAAAAAAAAAACATGACATTTCAAACGCTTATACAATGACATTGCTTTGACGCCTCTCCAGTTCACTCATCTTCTAACTAAGGCATTCATTCCTGTGGCTGATCAGGTGCATTACCTGGGTGTGGAGCATAGTCTATCAGCGCAAGCTATGCATTGTTCTCTTAAGAAGAATGATCGCCATTATCAGTTAACATACCAGCACAAGCTTGTGTTAGGCAGCTTGGGTGTTATTTAAGCAGCAACATACTTTTGCTTTATTGTCATTCTCAACTATTGTCAGTCCAAAAACAACACGTCAATTTTGTATTTTGTATGCTCCTATTTTGTTACATTACCTGAACAAACAAAACCTAGTCTAGACAGACTGGCTTTTGCACTACAATGCAATTCACTGATATGATATTATTATGATCACTTATAGTCTGCAGTTGTCAAGGTTTGCATCAGTTTTTAAATGTAAATAAAAAATATTGCAGTCAGTGGTGGTAAAGCTGGGCTTTTCAGAGAATTTATTGTGTGTATGGAGTACCACCACTGTTGCATAACAAAATCCTAGATTGGAGAAGCCCTCGATTTATGTGAATGTATCAATCACTCATCACTAAAATTTCTAACGCTATCTTTTGGGACACTTGGTCCTAGGATCTACTGTATTAAGCAACACATTTTCTAGTGTTATTCTGAGGTTCTTGCATGAAAAACCCTTTACTTAAAAACTGGTAAGTGTTTGGGTTGGTATTAAAAAGTTGTGGATGGAAACTATTTGGTACAGGTTTTTCTTAACAGCATAAATGTGATTGAATGCTTGACTTTCTCCGCAGTCACACAAATACAAAGCTCACTTCAAAACATTTTATGGGCTCACATTCTTCCAGATTAGGTGTTCACTCAAGCAGTTTGCATTCTAGGCATTCTGAAGACAGTGACCTTTCGTTGCTAAGGGGAACTGGAAAAATGGTGGTTGTCCCTGAAACAAGGCAAACAACCACCACAAGCTCTAAATCAAAAATAAACTGGAAAAAAATACCCATGTTTGACAGTGTACTAACTAGTGGCAGTGGGAGTCACACTTTAACTAATTAGCATAAACTGCTAATCGGACAAGGTTGCTCAATGTTAGCATGTTAGCTAGCCTTGCCTATGACCATACAGCTAATCCTCAGAGGCTCTTCATGGCCGTAGCTCACACGGAATGGTGCAATGCAGCGTTACGGGACACGTTGCATGTCCAGTTCACCACACACTGCCCCTGTGTGTTTAGTACTTCGCCACGCTGCCGTTTTCGGGACGTGAAGTAATCAGACACCTGTGGCCGGTGCTACAGGTTTCCTCCCAAGAAGGGCGGGACCTAAAGGGAGGTGTCCACAGACTGGGTATACCAGTGAGACATTTTTTTTCCAACCTGTAGATTTTTTTTTCTCACACAACAGACGACTGTTTCTTTTCGCTATGACAGATCGCTCAAGAAGAGAGACTTGCAGCAGAGGAAATTCTCAGTCATGGCTTCCGGACTTTATGGCAGAACTAAGAGAAGGATAATAAGGATAACATCATCAACATGGAAAATACACCTCACCTTGTGGGAATAGGAGGAAATGCTTTGTGAAAGTCAGGTGAACTCTGCTCTATGAAGATTACAGCAGGATAATTCCAGCCATTGAACAGATTGATTTATCTCGCAGCGACATGGGGAACTTTCTCATAGAGTGCAGTCGCAACTTTAACTACTAACACGCAAATAGCAGTCTTTATGCGATCAACAGCACGCCGTCTTTCTGTGACACATATACAGTAGCATTATTATTGGTGGTCTTGGGGAAGGAAAGAGGAGATTTGCCCATACAACCTTTTGTTTCCATCCAGTCTTTGAAGTGGAAAAGGAGCAGATTAGGGACTCACAGGACACTTCGCCAAAGCGGCCACATAATTTGTTTTTCCTTTCTTGTAATGCCAGTGTGATATTTGGAAGAGAATGGACAGGTCAAATAATCTTTCTGATGCTCAAGGGACTAAGCCCACTTCTTCCTTATTAAATGTCTTTAGCAATCTACTGACTAGGGAGAAGTCACCTTCAGATGTGCAGTCGGCTGTATTGACATCTTTTAAAGAAATTTCGGATGGCGAGAGTCTTCTTGGTGAAGGATGTAAAATTCTTACAGGGAGTGAGGATGTGTCTCTGGGAGGAACTGACAGGGATTCAGTTAAAGGAGTGTTTACACGGTCAGCGGACCAAGATCTAGTCCTGGTTACAAGAGTGGAAACGTATAGTGACTCTGAAAATGAGGAGGAAAGGGCAGGGCTTAAAAGCAGCAGCCTGTCAAAAAAGCTGGCCAGCTTCATAGAGCCAAGGTTAACTGATCACGGGAATGATTTAATGGACCATAGTGATGGAGATGAACAAGGAGATGGCCATGAGGTAGAATTCCACGTGCCAGAGTTTCGAACACATGGATTTAAGAGATCGCCTTTAGAATCATGTTTATTTGCAGATGGGTCCAGCCGAAGAAATGACTTTAGGACAGTCCTGACCTCCCCAGTTTCCAAAGAGAACACAGCTGAAATGTTTGACAGAGCAGAAACATCACGCACACACGTGGAGAGAAGAGAAAGTGACGACTATGAAGGCATAGATTGTTCTTTGCCTGTTCCCTCCATTGTTAAAAGGAGTAATACAGAGGCATCCTCTATTTTAGAGCAGGCGGTTGAAGACCCAAATAACACACAAAGATCTGGAACCCGTGAGCAAAATGTGGAGGAAGCACACACTTCCTCTGCAAATCCAGATGTAGAGGAAAAGTCATCTGATAATCTCCATCCAAGTGTCAAATTTACAACCCAGCATTCAACATCTTCAAAGACACAGGAAGTAGACAACCCATCACCAGCATCCCAGTCCAGGGACACATCTCTTTCGTTACCCCCTTCTTTTCAGATGCCAGCCCTCTTCAGTGGTCTGCTGGTACTGAAGAAAGGAGCACTGGGGGACGAGAGGGAGACAGTGTCAGAGATCAAGCAGAGGGAGAAAGATGCTGACCTGGCATTGCTCAGTTTGAAGAAGACGGTGAACAAAGCCAAGCTTCACCCGGAGCAGAAGACGGTTGGTCCTGTCAAAAAACACCCAGAGACAAAACCTCTCTCTGAAAGTGGGAGAATCAGCCAGCTCCTTAACCCGGACAAGCCCAATGAGGTTAAAAGTGACGGGCAGGAAGTGGACTCAGAGCATAACAAAAAGGAGTCTGAAACTGGAGAAATTGAAGGAGAAAACCCCCCACATCCAGAAGTCAAGAAAACCTCAGAGATGGCTTATGAAACATTCAAGAACATTTTTGGGCCAAAATCTATCAGGAAGGACAAAACAGATCCTGTGGATCTGGAGGCAATAAGAAAGAAGATTAAGAACGACAAGGAAAGCCTACGGTCTATTTTCGAAAGAGCGTCCAAAACTGCCAGCAGGGAACCAAAAGTTCCCACAGGAGCTAACGTATGTTATCACCGCCCTCTATCCTTTTAATCACTCCAACACATAGTAAGGTCCAAAAAGATGATCCCAGCTTTGTCCATCAATATTTCATGGTCATTGTGTTTGTTGGTCATCGCAGACAGAGGCCACGTCCCCTGCGGACAGTGAGGACCGCACTCCAGGACGTCTGCAGGCTGTCTGGCCACCACCCAAATCCAAAGATGAGGAAGAAAAGGTGGGACTCAAGTACACAGAGGCAGGTAAGAACCTGACACTTCTATTCTGTGTTGAAGTGCTGACTGTGGTGAGATAACAGAGAATCCTGTGGTTCAGGACTTGAGGAAACAACACAGAATATCCTACGTTGACATCTATTTATTCCGTTTATTGTGAAATGAGCCCTTACAAGTACTTTATTGCTGGGTTTAGGACTCTTGTATCAAGCCAGTCTTGACAACAGCATATGGATTTCAAGAGAAAACTAAATGAATCAGCATTTGTATTTATATCTTTTAAACATGTAATTAGCAGACACGGTGGTTGATGCACCTTACGAAACGTAATAAATGATTACAGTATGTCTTAATTAAAACATCTCGTGGCACATGAAGTGAGGTAAACAAACATTTCAGCAAAGGAAAATTTCATTTGAATTCAATTCCATCTAATCTTTAACAAATTAGTATTTTTACAGTTATGTATATGTATATGTCTGTAATATCACTGTGTATAATTGTATATATGTTTATCTCTGGTGTTCCACCAGTGGTACTCACACCACAGATTGACAATAAATTATGTAGATGCAACTTTCCAGGGTTGCTATGACACCAGTACTACTTTTGTTAATATGATTCACATTCTTTCATGGGATCTTTTATTATTATGGCCAAGCAGAGAGAAAAAAATAACCACAAATTGTTAAATCACATACTATGCAATCAAATTTTACTGCTTATGATGAACCTTTTTACGCAAGTGTCACATACAGGGTCTAACCTTGAACTAATCACAAAGCTGTATATGTGGATAATAAATAACACATTTTTACAACAGTATAGGCAATCCACCGCCGTTTGATGCCGAATATATATTGAAAAATTAATTAAGATTTTTATGGAAATTAAGTTTGTGTTTCATCAAATTCTTGGCTTAATACATTAGTGTCGACAGCTCATCTTTGGGGTGTGTTTGGCTCGACAAATTGGTTTTTTTTTCATTAGTCTTACCAGCTGCACAATTAAAAACTGGTCGGTTTAGTTGCTAAGCATAGCCTTTCATAAAGAAAGTGACCCACCTCTGTAGCATTTTATCACTTGTTTTATCAAACACATCTGTTCATTTTGTACAAACCAGAAATTCAACATCCTTGGAGTTCAATTAATCCCTGTTGCTTTAACTCAACCACACCAATAATGGTGAGGGGATTTTTGTGCGGCAGAGGAATTTGTGTCAACATACATTACAGGTGACATGTGTTTGCTTGTTTTCAGAGCACCAGGCTGCCCTTCTGCAACTCAAGAGAGAGTGCAAGGAAGACTTGGAGCAAATGCATGTAAGTTATTGTCAATGTAGCAAAAAGCACTGAAACATTTTGTGAAAAATGCATTCTGCAGCACCGTAACTGCATGACACCATGATGGACAGACATGTTTAAAATTTCTAATGTTGTGCAGATGACAACTGTTAACAGAATAAGCTGTAAACATCTGTGGAAGAAGGTAGATAACTAAGAATGGGAATATGCTTACATAGTAGTTAACAGTCGCGGACACAAGATGGTGCTAAATCATCATGAAATGTTGAATTACAGCGACACACCCACCTCTACTGGTTCATTAGAGGGCAGTTGTGTCTTTCAGCATTTTGGAAAGTCGGCTTCTGTTTTTGCCATTTGTATACCCAGCAAAACTGTATTTGTATAATGTATTCAATAAGGAGCTTTAAGTAATGTGATGTATCTGTACTGAATCACATAGATGAATCTATTTTCTCTTACTACTCCTACAAAACTTTCATTTTAGTCTTCTAATGAAGTTATTCCAGCTCCAGACACATGATTCTACATTATACTTATATTCATATGTTCTATGTTTATTATGCTACATCTTTGAAGTAAAGAGACAGGACCTAATAGTCATATATATGATGTCGCATATATGATGGTTATGTTATTTATATTGTGACACAACAGTGGGCAGCACGGTGGACGGTAGTGGTTAGCACACCTACTTCACAGTCAGGAATCTGGGTTGGAACGTCACTCTGTAGAGTTTATTTGATCTCTTGTGTGGGTTTACCTCAGGTACGCCAATGTCCTCCCACATTCCAAAAACATGCATGTTAGGTTATTCGAGAACTCTAACTTGTCCATAGGTGTGAATGTGAGTGTGAACGATTGTTTGTCGAGATGAGTATCTTGCCTCTTGTCCGAAGTGAGCTGGGATAGGCTCCAGCTCACTCGTGACTCTAACGAGGAAATGCGGTGTTGAAAATAGATGGATATACACTACTGTGATACATGAAAACTGACAGTGTGGTAAATGTCCATCATTGAGTGAAGCTAAAAAATAGTAGGGGTTCTGGTGTCACCGTGACAATCACAGAGACACTCTTTCCCTTATTGCATGCTAAGTTAGAAAGTTTATTACATTACATACATTAGGGCTGCCTTATTGTGACACTGGATAAGTGTAAGAATGGAAAAGTGAAAAAAGCAGAGTAAATTAAAATACAAAAGCACTCCCTAAACAATTGAAATAGACGTGTACAGAAAGTGATCTTGCTGCAAGTTGTTTATTACAACTTGATATCATAAACTAACGGTGTCACATTTGAGCACTTGCTCTTTTATTGTAGATGTATATTGGATGGAAAACACATGTGATTTAAATATGTGCTTTAACTTGATTTTATTAACTTGCAATATATGATAATATTTGATTATATTAAAAACTTTTAATTGTTATATGTCACGTGTTCTTACTGTAACTTGACATTAAAGGAATAGTTCGGATTTTTTGACATGAAATTGTATGACATCCCCATCAGCAGTGTACTACATCAACAGTGACTCACCCCCCTACTTGGTCCCACAAGTCCAGTTCTGGTCGGATTTCCGTGACGAGGAACGTAGTTCCGCTTAATTGCTGGGTCATTTATGTAAAGCGTTTGGCTTCTCAAAACAATATGCTTTCAAAAGAGCAATACATTTGCATCATAAAAATGCTTCCTCGAAAAAAATCAGACCTCACAAATCGCTCGGCGTTATATTTGTCTCCCGCCGTATCCCTGCGCACTGTCGCCTCTTCATTCTTGTATATGTGATGAAGACGCTCACATCTTCTACCGCTGTGGAACACACACGTAAACAAGATGGCCGCGGCGCTCCATCGCGGAAGAAGATGCGAGCGTCTTCATTACATACACAAGAATGGAGAGGCGACAGTGTACAGGGATACGGTGGGAGACAAATATAACAATTTTGAAATTTGTGAGGCCTGATTTTTTTCAAGGAGGCATTTTTATGACTCTTTTGAACACATATTGTTTGGAGAAGCCAAACTCTTTACTTTAATGACCCAGCAACTGAGCAGAACTATGTTCCTCGTCACGAAAATCCGTAAGTCACTGTTAATGTAGTACAATGTTGATGGGGTTGTCATACAACTTCATGTCAAAAAATCCAAACTATCCCTTTCACATAGCCAGTTATGAACTGATTCATTTGTTATTTTCTTGATTAAAATGTGACCTCAGAAGACATTGCTATGTGTGTTTGTTTAATGCCTTTAATTTGTCCTCTTTTAATGGGCTGACGCAGACACTGAGAAACATGTACCACTGGCAGCCCACAACAAAGTGTGGGAACGTGCCTAATGCCGTTTCAAAGCGAACAAGTTAATAAGGAACATGTGTAAGGTTCATTGCTCAACAATTTTCTTGTTGTTTCCAATCAATACGTTGCTTAGTCTGGGTTGGTCATTTATTGTTTGAAATGTCAACCGCAGCATGCTACATTTTTTCTGTCCTACAATACACAAATAACAGGTTTCTATTCAATGCCATTCAATTCAGTAAAGGGGAATGTATTTGTCATACAATAAATTATTGTGCTTTTTTACAGTCAGATTTTGAGCTTCAGATCTTCCAACTTCGAGGCGAGCATGCGGTGTCAATATCAAACCTTGAAGGAGTCATTGCCAAGATGCAAAAAGACAAGACCTACAATGCGAGTCCGGAACGCCGGGAGGTCCGAGACGTGGCTGTGTCCACTGCAGATGACCCCACATACAGAACCTGCCGCACTGTGGGTATTCAGACGGACAGAGAGACCTTCATCAAGAGCCCCGAGGGTGAGGCAGGCATTCAAGCACCCAGCCAGAACATACCAAAAAGACTTAACTTGGACTCTATCGGACTCAGTCTGGGGGTTAAAACAGCCCCGGGGCCTGCAGGGCCACACCAACCTCCCCCTCCCCTGCCAGGCCACTGGGGACCACCACCACCTCCACCTCCTCCTCTACCAGGCATTACGGGAGCACCACCACAACCACCTTTTTTTGCCGGGGGGGGGCCTCCACCGCCCCCACCACCTCCCCCTCCTGGTCTACCTGGAGCTGGCCCACCTCCTCCACCCCCTCCACCAGGCTGCGGCCCCCCGCCTCCTCCACCCATGGGGGGGTTCAGTCTCAGTCATATGTTGGACAAGGCCCCACGGAAGCCTGCTATTGAACCAACCTGTCCCATGAAGCCTTTGTACTGGACCAGGATACAAATATATGACGATAAGTATGTGTCACCTCTTAACTTATTTAACAACAATTTGGAGGCAGTAGTGCTGTCAGGAATAATAACATTGTAGTCACAAAATGAATAGAAGTAGTAGACGTTTATGGGGAAAAATATATACCAAATCTGACTATAGGGGCCATGTGATTTGTACCAACCAAAGGAATACAATGAAAAAAATACACATTACGGTAATAAAACATACTTGTTCTTGTATATCGATATTAGAAATATAGTAAAAGTGATTCCAAATTAAATATACATTTTAAAAGTCCTATAATATTATATAAGATTTATTTATTTTTATTTTTCTGTGCTCAAAAAAGTGTTATACAAACCCGTCATATCCACTATTATTCTGTACATCCAAAGTAAATGCATTTTTTTGTAACTGTTCAAGAAATGTACACAAACAAAAATACATGATATCTAACAAGGGTTTATTTTATTATATTTCGAGGCCACACCCTATGTTTGCAGGTTTCATATCATTACAGTGATAGTTTCAGTGTTGTGAAGCCACATTACCCAAAAATCTGCAATTTAAAACATAAATTGTATTATAAAACATTGATGATGCCATATGAAAATATGAGTAACTCTTACAAAGCAACATGTAAATAAAATCCATTAACCATCATTAGACTTTATGCTAAATATTGCTGATTATCTCTTTATACTGATACATGTTAATGGTTTTCAGGAGTATATATTGGAATGTCCATGTCACATAATTAGTGCATTTCTACATGTACATTTAACTTGGTCAAGTGGGAGTCAGGCCAGTGAGCAGTTGTATCCACACCGATGTGTTGACCACAGGACCATTCTGTTCTACTCCTAAAACTGTGTATTTGTAAGTGGATTATCCAGCCCATTTACTGTGGTTGCTGCCTCATGAGTGCCAGGCGTTCAACTTTATGACCTTGTATTTCCATGGCTGAATTAGTGGGGTGGGGTGGGGGGGCTGAGTTGTGGTGCACACTCTCTTACCAGTCCTGGCCAAAGCTGGAGGACTGACACTGCAGCTGTAAAAGGTCGAGTGAAGGGGCATTAAATGCTTTAAGTTTAACTGGATCAGTTGTGTGGTCATTGTTAAATGCTATGATGTTCTGAAGAGGGTTTGGGATGTTGCCAGGTGCCGAAATACACAACAGACACACTTTCTTGGCAAGTGGCTGAACAAAAGAGAACCACACTGGAATTAAATTTTAGTCCTAATCTGTTCAATTATGGAGCTGCCTTGTGGAATTTTAGATATATTGCACTTTTGAATTGAAGGGCAGAATCGCTTAATTGGATTGAGTCTTAGAACTGATGGAACAATAAAAAGAAAAGAAGAAATACTTTGTAATTTTGGCAATTGGACTTCACAGTTGGTCAGCTGGACTTCTTTGACCCAGATTCTGACTGAATAGCAGTTAGTCGTATTGTGGAAGTCATGACAAGCCAGCACCTTGTTTTAATATGTTTTGCTCGGAGATACAGTAAGTGTTTAGTTGAGGACATTGATCTGATATGGCATTAGCTCTCTTGAATTTTCGAAGTCAGCACCAAGACAGGATATCTGTAAATGAGTTTAAACATGTTTGTCTATATTATTTTCACATTTCCAAACTTTATAGCCTGTATAACTTTATTTCCTGGACCAATTAATTTTAAAAAAGTAACTCTCAATGATTAAATTAATTAATTTTATGTTTGGATATTCATTTTTATATATGGATTTTTTCAAATGTTATCACACATATTACAATCCTGTGAGACATGAACACATATGACTTTCTCTTTTTCTGTGCGTCTTAAAGACATAAAAACAGCTAAAAAGAAGTAGCTAAGAATGCATGTAATGGGAAACAGTTATTACGCCTATAAAGCCTTCTGAAAAAAAATGTAAAACACGCCAACAACGCTCCATTTACAGTACATATAATGTGAAGTGCATATTAACCAAGCTACAGCGACATGTTATTATTATTATTAACTATGGGTGGGAGAAATAATCTATTCTTAGATGCATGGCGATGCAGACATTGATGATTATTAATTGATTCATAAATGTCAATAATCAATGCTGATGGAACAAAAAAAACGGAACAAAAAGGGGGATAAGCGGAAGTGCCGCCCGGACAGTTTATGGTGGTGCATTTAAGTGTAAGACGCTACCAGAATGGCTGAGCGTAAACTCCGACCCCGACCCGCTGGATTTAAAGCAAGCATCTTAAAGCACTTGGCTTTCACGTAGTTGAAGGTAAAAATGAGCTGGACAAGAGCCAGCCATATGCAAGCTTTGTCATATGAGCTTAGAATATTTTGGGAACATGACAAATATGAGAAACCACATAGCTCGTTTCCACCTGAACCAGGAGGAAAAACAGCCAGCTGAAGTTGCTGCCAACCAGAGAACCATCGAGTAGGTGATAAATAATTTTACACCCAACTCGGAAAAGGCAAAGCGAATCACAAAGTCAATCGCAACTTTGATTGCAAAGGATTTGTGGCCGTACTCGATTATTAAGAAGCAGTGCTTTCATGCTTTGTTGCGCACTTTGGAACCCAGATACAACATCCCATCGCAACGTTATTTCACACTGCACTGCACTTACTGCTGACAATATGAACCAGGCTCCTGCTCCGGTTGTATAAGGACCGAATGGCACGTAGTAGCGCGCTGTTCGTGTCCTCAGACTCTGCTTCCTCTATGGAAGGTATGTCATTGGGATTGAGAAGGGCCTCAAAATGCCGCTTGGCTTGGCGGTACCTATCAGTTGCTTCAGAAGCCCCACAAGCCATCCATGCCCGATAGGACTCCTTCTTCAGCTTGACGGCAGCTGTGACCTCTGGTGTCCACTATCGGGTTTGAGGCTTGCCGCCACGACTGGCACCGGCCACCTTGGGATAGCTTGACAGCTCAGCCCATCTCTTCACCCGTGTGCCCAGAACATGCGGACGCAGGTCTGATGATCCGACTACAAAGTTGATCATAGACCAAGTGCACTTGTGGACATCCTTATGTTTGAACATGGTGTTTGTTATGGACAAACTGTGGTTCACACAGAAGTCCAACAACATCACACCGCACGCGTTCAGATCGGGGAGGCCGTTCCTCCCAATCACGCCCTTCTAGGTCACACTGTCATCACCCACATGGGCGTTGAAGTCTTCCAGTCACCAGTTGGGGTGCTCTCCAGCACCCCTCTGATGGGCTCCAAGAAGGCTGGATACTCTGAACTGGCTTTCCCCAACCCGAAGGCGTAGGCAAATGACCTTCTCATTCACCAGGGATGACTCCAACACAGAGGCACGGAGCCAGGGGGCTATTAATAAGCCCACATCAGCTCGCTGCCTCTTCCCTGCAGCAACTCCAGAGTAGAACAAGGTCCAGCCTCCCTTGAGGAGTTTGGTTCCAGAACCCAAACTGTGGGTCGAGGTGAGTCCGACTCTATCTAGTCGGAGGGTCTCAACCTCTCGCACAAGTTCGGGCTCTCCCCACCAGAGAAGTGAAATTCCAACCAAAACACATGCGCCCGACCCTTGTGCTTGCCCCCGTAGGTGGTGGCTTTACAGGGGGGAGATCCCATGTGGCTTCTTCGGGCTGGGCCCTACGGGTGAAGGCACGACCACCAGGCTCTCGCCTGCGAGCCTCTCCCCCAGGCCTGGCTCCAGGGTGAGGCCCCAGTAATCCAGGTCCGGGCGAGGTGTGGTCCCTCCTCTTGGGTTTATTCAGAAGGTCTTCTGAATCACTCTTGGTCTGGCCCGTCACCTAGGACCTGTTTGCCTTGGGAGACTCTACCAGGGGCATATAGCCCCAGACAACATACAGTAGCTCCTATGATCACTCGGGCACTCAAAACCCTCCACCATGATAAGGAGGAGTGAAGTCTATTATTTATTTGTGAATAAGGGCACATTTGTTATGTTGGTTACTCAGATTATGCTGAAGTTTGTTAATATTATACATGCTGCTACTGGTGCACTTTAATTTTCCTGTTGGTTCTGTGCAATGGGAAAGAGGTGTAACCTTCCAATTGTTTAAAGATAATGGAAGTAAATTAATCTGTTTCATGTTTATTTTAATTGTGGATCATTCCAAATATGCTTTGTTTTAGTAGTACACATTGAGTAAAAAAATATTATGTATCGAAAAAAATTATGCACGAACAAATTGACAAACTATTGATCACAAAAAAAGATTGATAATCGTTTTATCATCGCATCGCAGGACTCGTAATCGCATCAAATCGTGAGTTTTTTTTGTTCACTATTTTTAGAATGCACAGAAAAAAGAAAGACGTGTGTTCATGTCTTTCATAAGGATTGTGGATCAAGGGCAAAATTCCAAAAAGTGCAGTTTTCCTTTAAGGGAAAGCAGATGATTGATATGTTGGTAACAACAGCGTGTTAAACATCCTCTTGACTTTAAACATCTTTCTTGGTTCTACTGCTGTTTGTTTTTATTACCCATGTTACTCAGCAACTTCTGAATTCATTCCCTGAGGACACAAACAAGCTTGTATCAATGTTTGGCTATTTTTATCACCTGGCGCATAAACAGTGCTTTTTTTAAGGGACAGAATCCAGCCTGGTTTTGTGACAGTGAAAATGGAAAAACAAGTGGATTGATTAAACAAACACAGCACTTTTAAGCTCTCTAAAAGAGACCCTCAGTGTTTTGGTCTTACTCCTGAAGTTGATTTGTTCTTCTGTGAAAATACATCAAACACTAACACAAAGCTGTTTTCTTTCCAGCAACAACACATTGTGGGGCTGTCTGGAGGAGCCGGACGTCATTGATACTAAAGAGTTTGAAGAACTTTTCTCCAAAGCCACGCTCCAGCCAATGAAAAAACCTTTGTCAGACACATATGAGAAGAAAGTCAAAACAAAAAAGGTAGATTTACTTTCTTACCTTTTAGCTGTCTCTCTTATTCCTTGAAATATCACATTTTCACATCTTTCTCACTGCAGCATCCTGAAGGGGTTATTTGTATGATCTTGTATGTTGCATTGTTTAAACAAGGCCCTTGTTATAAATTAAAGATAGCATTAACCCAACATACAATATAACAGAAGTAAATAGCCCTCCTCCAGGCTGTTGTTTGCATATAATTGTTTAACTCTGGCTTACACAGGATTAAAATTTATAAGTTCCCTCCTTTGTTTATTCATTGTGCTAGACTATAAAATACAGTATCAAAGTGTTGCTTTTTTAAAATAAAGAACAATAGCATTATAACATTATTAATACTAAGTAATTGCACAAATTAATCAAAAAAACAATGTAAGGTTTTATAGCGGAACCTTATGCCCCAACACAATTTGTTCTGGAACACTGGTGGACCCTCAATGTGTGTGGATTTCAAAGCAATTTTACCATAGGAAAAAATCTAATTAATCTGTCCCAGTGTGAAACTGTTGCCATCCTAAAACCTTTATTCAATGATTTAAGTCAGTGGTGTCAAACTCAATCGCACGGGGCCAAAACTCAAAGCCTTCTTTAGGTTGTGGGCCGAACTGGACATTACCCCCAACCCTTCATTCTTTATCCTGAAATTTTCAACACTTGTATATTTCTGCATATTGAAAGTATTAAAACCTTAAAACCTTCTTGTCCTTTTAACCAACATAACCAACATATTATATGCACACACATATGCATCATCATTGCACACACAGATACTCATTTAAAGTTACCAACATAACAGGACATGTCCCAATAATCCAGGCTGAAAAAAATAGTAGTTGCATGGTCAGATTTTGAGAAAATGTCTCATTAGCACTGATGAATAGATAATCTACACTGCTTTGGAACATATAATTCCAAAGCACTGGAACATACAGGTATGCTGAAGGTTCTGAATTTCTATTTCAATGTGTCTTATTGAGCCGAATAATGCTTCCAGGAGAAGTTGACAGGAGGTCTTTCCTGACATTAGACCACAGTCTAGTTGAGACTCAATTAACAGCGGTGCTGGTTGCATTTAGTGGTGCACCCCATTTTGCTTCAATTATCTCAAGACGTAATTAATCAACAATCAATTCCACACAATTCAGCAAATTCTTAACAAACGATTTATCAACTATTAGCCTCATCGCTATTCTTAACAGTTATACAAGTGTAAAAATAAGTCAACTGCTGTCAATAATAAGACATAAAAGCAATAAAACTTGAATGATTATCTCACATGACATTATGCATGAACACTGAGGTTCTGTGTGACTTCAAAGGCATTTTTTCCCCAAAATATTTGGCTCAAATTCTGAGTTGTGCCATCCCGGGAGGGGTTCATCTTGAGAGGTTCAACTGTCTTTACCCTTCACCTAACCACCTGATGCTTTAAACATCTTGTCAAATGTTGCAATTCTGCAAGTCTGCTGCAGCCATCACTTTGTCAGCATGTTGGCCGCCTTGTGGTCCTGGCTGTGGCGGCCGTGCAGACTGTCCCCTCTAAATCCATACACATCCCCTATTCTGATCAATTTGTCAAGGCTCCACACTGGTCCACAGGGCCACTGTGTGTGTGTGTGTGTGTGTTCGTGCTCATTTAGTCTGGTCACTCTACAGTGGCAAAAGCATTTGATCCAAGTCAGACAGCCGCAAGCAGACAAAAACACTCCTAACTGTCTCCTGTCTGTGCTGACATCATCTTAGAAGACGTTTGACCCCACTCATGGAAACTTTGCCGGAACATCCTGTATTTTTGCAACAATTAAAAAAAAAAAAAAAAAAAAACACATTAGGCCCCATGATGCTCATTTTCAGCTCCACTTTTCATGGGCTCCTTCTAGAGCTTTGATTGATACATTTATAAATATACTTTATTTAATAATACCGGCCTTTAATGCAGCTTATTAGTTCCTACCCTGAAAAATATCTCCTATTTCTTTTGAAAACACACCCTTCCTAAAGGTTTATTCTGAAAGGCCAACCCGCAGAAAAAGCAGTGTGGATGTGTGGATGAGCACTATTTGGAGTAAATGGCTATATTATGAAGTGACAAGCTGACTCAGTGTCCAAGCACTTTTTGCTAAATGGGATTAATGTTACATACTTTTTTTTATGTTTACCTCACATTGAATATTCACGTTATGAATATTTATTTGCAGAATATAGACTGTTACTGTAATAGTATATATTACTAGTATATACAGTACACTATAAAATACTATTTGTTTAATCAGATAGAGTTCATATCTATGCACTGCAGGTAATTATATTTACTCTCAAGTGTTATTGTAAAGGTTTCAGTGTTTTGGGTAGATGTTTTGGGTAGAGTGTGTGTGTAGCAATTTCTTACATCAGAGGTCACTGATGTTAGACTTAAGAGAGGGCCTGGCTCACAATATCTTGTTCTTGAAGGTGTGTGTTGGAGTCAATATTTAGTGTGAGCACCATTATTATCTTGCAATCCTCCTGGGCATGGAATTCACCAGAGCTGCACAGGTTCTTACTGGAATCAATTCAATTCAATTTTATTGTATAGCGCCAAATCACAACCGTTTTCTCAAGGCACTTTATTCATGAGGTAGTTCTATGATCACAAGCCTCATAAATGAAGAGAGAAACCAAGGGAACCCCACATATGCTAGGTGAGGCGGCTGTCTGTCTTGACCGGTTGAGTTGAGATAAAAAAACTCTGAAATTCTCTGAATTTAATAGTAAAAATAGTAAAAAAAAATAAAATCAAATTGAGGTCCTCCTCTTCCACACCTCCACAATGACATCACAGAGCTGGTGGATGTAAGAAACCTTGCACACCTTCACTGTCCTTCCATCTAAGGATACTGTAAGAAAAATGGTTGCTAAAATATGAGGCACGCACTCACTTTTGTGAGATCCCGTATTGAGTCGCCATTTGTATGGGTTTTTGTTTTCACCTCCGCCAATGTGTGTGTTTGCACTTGAATGTGTGTCTTGGTACCTTATCCTCAAGCATTATGCACTTGCTCCGAAAGTGTTGCCAGATCATGCTAACCCCACAGCCCTGGGCCTCAATGTAGTCAAGAGGAGATGAATGGAAGGGAATGGAATGTATTTGTACATTATGCATATATCGCCAACAACTCCACACACTAGAAGTTTAACGTTGGGGGGATGTAGCTGATGCCTACATGACTGAGTTAATGTTTATCATGTGTGCCACAGAAAAATCAAAGTGCTTGTTTACTCTGTAGCCGTTTTCTCTGTGCTGATTAGCATATCAAAGCAGAGGAGACGACACGAGCAGAGACAGGCTTTTTTGCCAGAGCGGACTGGACTGTGGCGTAATTGCAGGCATGTGGCTTCACTCCACACGCAGTGCACCTATAGGATTGGGAAGGAGGAGAGAGCAGAGGCTTTGTATGTCAGTGCGGTTTTGATTGTGATGTTGAACAAAGTCAAACAAAATGGCAATTTCCTCCACCCATATAAACCAAACTTGTATCAACTTTATGGAATACAGCTCCCCTTACACACAGCTCACACGCAGCTTCATTGGAATGAGTTATGTGCAGTCATGGTGCATTTATTAAAGGCATATTTGAAGTCAGGAGAGTGGGTGTAAGATGAACACACCAGTGGGTGAGATTCGGGTTTGTTGAGTTTATGATTGCGGTTATTATTGCTGCCTGGGTGATAACAGACAGATAGTCAGGCACAGTCACCACTGAACTGTTCAGACGTACAAACTAAAAATGCTTTACTTATCCAACTGTGAGTAACATCAACCACCTGCTTCTTCTCACACTTTACCCCTGCCAAGGAAGGTGTCTTTTAATTTGGCATTAACTGTCTTTTCCACAGGGTTGTAATCTATCTGTGGATTTGGTAGCTGGGGGGTTGACGTCATCATCTAACATTCATGATGTTTTCTGGGCTCTATGTAAGTGTGCGCTGATAAAGATAATGTGCACGGCATTGTACATGTACTTTCTCACTATACAGTCGTCCCTCGTGTTTTACAGTTAACTTCCTCCAGACATGATATGATGATATTAATAAATGGAATATTTGCATTAATAGAGAATAGAAAACCTGTTTAAGATGTTTGAAATCCAGTTTCCAACATTGTTAGAGTCCTGTAGACATGAAATAACAGCCCTAAAGTCACCGTTAGACTCCTATTATTATTTGTTTATACCACTTTGCGCAGCTCACAGGATCACTGCAGGGACATACTGTAAGTTATGGCCGTCGCTAGCATAGCAAGTGGGGAAGATGGACAAAGTAAAAAGGCAAAAACTTACCACTTCCACACGGAATGGGAGGAAAACTTTTTTCACTATATCATGTCACACATGCCATTGCTGACTACATGCGTGTGAAGGTAATCTAATCTAATATCATGTCTCATCCATGTAATACAGCTGACGCCCATGCTGACACTGACACAACAACTCAATTGGGGTAGCATGACCACTTTTTTCCTGGAAATGTATTTTTGTCCTATTGCATGAAGTCACCATAAAACAGGTGTGTGCTACCTTCAATATACTAATTTTGCTCATTTTCAGTTGGCAGTACACAGACAGTGGTGACCTGCATTAAAAGGCCACAAAATTAGGTACACCTGCACAGTACAAGAGCTGCATCAAACATTCTGCCTGTATGGCTATCATGCTGAAAAGTACTGATTGTTACTACGTTATATACATAAAAGTGGTAAAATATTACACCCCTCTCAATACATTGCAGTATGAACGTTGCATTTTTAAACTTGTTTCTTAACGTACGCGGTGCATTTGACAAGACAGAGCTGTGCACGGCTCGTGTTGCATCAGTCACTGCCAGTGTTTTTTTTTGTTTTTTTGCTTCTAATTTGGCTGGTGAAAAAAAGTCAGTTGGAAAACTTTGCTCGTACTACCGAATGTGGTGCTTTTGGGAAAAATACAGTGAACAAGGCTGACAGATTATTTCCCTGTGTGCCATCACTGGATGTTTGCATGAATCACCAACTTCACACAGATCATTAAAAAATAATAAAGTCTTACAGATTGCTTACACGCATACACAGTACACATATAGCTGAATAATAAACAATAAATATAGCAATTTCTGATCAATCCATGTCAATTTCAGACTTAAAATAATGCACCGATTTAAGCCCCACCCGTTTTTGTTTAAGCCATGCCCACTTCTGGTTTATGCCCCGCCCACTCTGAGTATAGATATGGATACAGATCATTTATATGGGTGAACAGATACAGATACCGGTGTACTCGTTAACCTCTACGCACAACAAAGCCAGTTGTGGTAGCTTTTTCAGGCTCCCGATAGGCCTTATTTGTTATTATTTGTTATTCCTGCCTTAAAATGGAATAAAACTAAGAAATTACATGTACATAGGTAGTCAGAGCCTTTAGTCAAGGTTTTGTTGATGAACAATTACATCCTCAGGTCTGCCCTGTATATGGCAAAAATATGCATAGTTTTGAATTGTTGTCGTTATTAATAGCCAAAAAGAGGTACATTTTTATTTTTTAGAGGGCACTTTGTCCTGAGTGACCAGTGGATGAACAGTCAAAGCATTTAACCTATTGATTTGACAGTTGACAAAACCTTGCCAGAGGTCTTGTCTTATTTGGCTTTAATAGCGCATTTGCATTACTCCTCTTATCCTATTTGGTTTTACCTGAGTGTCTCACTGCCAGATGAACATTTCTCCTTTATCCCACAGGAGGGAGCCGTTCACTTTTGATGTTTACCTGTCTTAGCATCAGCATGGCACAGCTCACCGCCATTAGCTTAGCTTCTTTGCATGAGACCAAACATCTAGCATCACTTGTCTTTTCTCATTAACTTAACTTGTTTGGGCTAATTGGCAAGTTTCTGCAGCCACAGTGAGAGGGAGCGGCTCCTAGGCTCCTTTAAGTGTGGCCCGTCTAAAGTTGTTAATTAGAGGTGTTGAGGAAAGCCTGGTGCTCAGCCGTCCCATGTCCCCAGAGTGGGAGATCCCCAGTCATCTAGGTAATAGAGCTGGAAGCAGCATGGCACCCACTAACGCCCTGTAATGTAATACCCACTTCTAAGGCTTGTGCTCGCCAGCTCCCACTGTACAGCCCAGTAGCCGACAACACCATAATGCCTAATGAAGAAGCCTGACACATTAACTTTTAGAGTGGGGCCTTACCATGCCAAAACTCTCTCTGGCTTTACGGCTAATTCACTCATAAGTAATTGTGACCATGTGTAGGCACAAATAAAAATCCTGTGAATTTATAGTTTGTTATAAAAGCCCTGCTTCTTGTTGCCTTGCTCTTCTAGACTGTCCTTTTATGGTGCCACTAATGCCTTTGTACTTTCACTGCCACTTGATATTTTTTGATGAGATCTCCCATGTGTTCTCTGGTGAAATGGAGGAGGTGCTTTTCCCGGGTAAAGTTGATGTAATTTTGACAATGGGTTTCCATGCATGTGCACATGTTCCCAGGTCTTTACGTCACAGTGATAGATCATGGCAATTGTGGTAGATAAAGTCTTCTTGTTCGGAGATGAGTCCCAGGGTGCTTAGACTAACTTGGACAAGCTGTCTTACTCTTCATCTGTCATTTGCAAATGTTTTATTTAGGAATTGCTGTTGAAGATTTTTGGCCTTACCAAACAAAATCTTTGGAAATGTGTGTTTGGTTGATTATTTCTTTCTTGTAACAATGCTTCTAGCTGTATGTGTATTTCCCATTTAAAAGATGCCCCATTTGTACTTGTAAGTAACATGATTTGTGGGAAAAGCTGCACAACTGAGTAGGCGCATTGCGGCCATATAAAAGGTGCTAAAAAGACACTGCCTGTGCTAAACAGCTGATTGATGTTGACTAGTTTGTCGTTCTTTGATGTATTGAAGTTGTACAGTGTATTATTTAAACAAATGGCAAAGAAATGTACAGATGCTAACAACCATGTGATGTAAAGGCATCCCCATCACTTCCATTATGATGCTTGTGAGGCACATATTTAATATGACCACACACAAACTCTATTTTTGTACAATGTTTGGCAGACTGACTGATTGACAACACGTGACTGAGATTTCTGGCCTTTAAAAAGAATACATTGTATAACTGCCCGAGTGTCTTGTTTCTTCCTTGTCACCGATGTGACTTCATACCACAGAGTGGGGCATTGTTAAAACTGCCAAATAATTCACCAAAAACTATTTTTATGCTTTATGATTTTTTATACATCAGTTGTGTTTTCCAGTACTTCCAGAACAATGTCACACTGAGTCAATCTGAGATGCAGAGTTCCTTTCAGTTTACCAATACAAAAGAATTTTGTTTTTTCTCCAGATAATCAAACTGCTGGATGGGAAGCGTTCGCAAGCTGTCGGCATCCTCATATCAAGCCTGCATCTGGAAATGAAGGATATTCAGCAAGGTGAAATAAATTTCTTGGTATCAGCTTGTCTACAGTCATTTTAAATGTCTCTCAAGCAAGGGGCTCATATTTAGATACAAAATTTCGAAATCAAATGACTTTACAGTGTTTCCATTGACCAATTGGGAAGGGATCTTGATGAAATGCACATGAAGTAATTTTAAGGACCTCGGCAGTGAAGAGTAATTTCCAACATATTTGACAGCTTCTAATTTGGAACTAGAGACCCGTTTTAGTATTTGTTTCCCTTTCAAGTGGAATGTGGATGAATTTTCCAGTTTCCACGATGGGAAAGAAAATGCCTCGATTTGTCAAAAAGTGAGACAGCACCACTGGCATGGAAGTAGACATCCCCGTCTAGCTAAGATCCCTTCTGCACTGTTTATAATCAAAAGACCGTCTGCCTTGTTTGAAGAACTGCACAGTTGGACCGCATACTCGGCATGCATGTAAACACATAAAATACTCCATTCAGGACACAACATTATGGGCCCGAAATCGGTCCTGTCCTGGGATTGTGGTGGAGAGTGCTTGCCGCCTGCTAGTCTGAGTACGCGGCCAGCAGATCTGTTTATTGTAGCAAGTGACGGTTTCCACAAGCCTAATGGGACTGACACCCCGCTAATGATCTAAGCATGAACAAAACCACCTTCAACAGTTAGCAGTTGCAAGTAAAACCAGGTTGCTCTTTCTTTCAAATGCCATTCTCTCTATCCAGTGTCTTTTGTCTTTGTGCTCAAAAGCACTTGTCCTTTAATGGGAGGTGAAGGTAAAATGGACAATTTGAAGATGACAACCCGCCTTCTTAAGTATGCGTAAGGATTCCTGTCCATGGCCTTCCCTGCTTGCCTCCCCTTTGTTGGCAAATTAAACAGACATTGGATATCTAATGTAATTGCAGCCGCAAAACAGGGATGGAAAGTGGCGGTTTAGAGAAACTAAGCGACTGAGTGACCTCAAGGGCCACCATGGTTCAAGGGTAATAGGAGGTTCTCCCATGCAACACCCTTCTCTAAAAACACAAACACAAACACACATGTGCACACACATGCACCTCCACACCAGTCGATGAGTGAAAAGTGGAAGGAGAGGGTGTGAGGCAGTTGGCAGGCAAGCTTTGATCTGTCCCCGTAGAGAGATATCCGGCTTCCCTCGGTTCTGTGCACACTGGAGCAGGCCCCCCTTTGGTGTGTGATTGACGGCTGCATGGCTGAGGGACTGAATAATCCACTCTAATAAGATGTAGGAAATGGACCTCCAGTGTTTCCTCTGATCCAGACATGGGGACCACATTGACAGCTTCACTGCAAGAGCAACAGCTGGGAAACAGAATGCAAAGTATTACCTTGTTATATGGAAGCAGTGTGTGGCTGAAAAGAGGTCTGTATAGTGTTAATGTAGAAGTAGTTTTACCAGAATTTACTATTCTCTCCAATCTGTGGTGTTTAGCACATGAAAAAAACACCTTGCATGAAAACGACCTTAATTTACTTCTGCAGGGTCATAAAGGGCGCAGACAATACAAGTAAATCGTTGGTGATTCACCATAAAGCTTCATAACTAAAAGGGAATTCTAGTAAACACAATGTACAGTTAAGCCTAGCATTATTTATATCAAAGTCAAGCTGAGATTTAAAAGAAAACTACACTTTTTTGGGAATTTTGCCAATCATCCTCAACCCTTATGTGAAACATGAACACACATGTCTTTTTCCTTTTCATACTGTTCTAAAGAGAGAAAAACTGCGAGTATAAGGGAGCTAACAATGCACGTAATGGGACATACCTCTTTCGACGACATCAATGTTCCATTTGCCTGACCTGCATATTAACCAAGCTACAGCGACATTGTTGTTGTAGGAGCTAACACCGAAAAACTATATTTCTGGCGTAGTGACACAGCACCTCGCTCACGCCGCTACCGAGAGGTAACAGGCCCCCTCCAAAACAATGCAATAGGACATCCATCTGTACTGACTGGGAAACAAGAACAAGCATATGAACAACTACGAATTGGCAACCAAATTATCTGTAAAGTATGAGCCCACATTCCATGTTTTGTTTGTGCTTGATGGACTGTGTGAATGCTGTATTTGTGATATCAAGCGCAATGTGCTCCATGTATCAGAATCAATAGCATGGTTACTGACTCGAAGGACAGTTGTCCATCTGGTCCTGCTGGCCTGGGGCATCTTTTTCAGTTGATTTTGGGTAGGTGGGAAAAAAGTCTCTACCGCTGCAGGGTTTGTTAGCGCTAGCAAATATTCATTAGTGGTGATGCAGTCAATTGGAGCAATGTCCTCCTCACCATATATATGAAGCCTTTCTATCAATGGTAACACTGTGTGCCACTCAGTGCAGCATAAACACTCGATTTTTGTCTGTATGGCTTGGCAAGCACCACATTTACACCACCAAGTCATGCCAATCCTGGCTCTCTCGGACCCTGTCCGCTTCGACGTTTCAATCTCTCTCCTTGCCCGCTCAGCTTCTAAAACCTCTATCTCATCCTCTGTATATACAGGCTCAAAAAGATAAGGTTCTGCATCCTCATTTGTCCAAAAGTAGCAAGCTAGGGGATGATGGCGCCATGCTCCTGGACAGAAAACGAGCAGGAACAGAAGGCCAGACAGATTTTAAATTACTTTTAAGAGAAGATTATCAATACATATTGACCTTAGTTCAGTCAATGCTCTGCATTAGAGGTCTGGTAGGCGATACAGAGCACACAGTTTCTTCTCCCTGGCTGTCAAAGTAAATGAACACTTAACAACACAAACCACCCCCACAATCCATCCTGTATGTACTTTATTATTTATCCATATTTATATTATTAACCACCGCTATTTGCACCCATGCGCATTTGCACTACATACTGTGCTGGAGGTAACACTGTGAATTGTAATCTGTAACATTGTAAATATTATAATTATCTACTTGTTCTATGTTAATATGTATAGTATCGTATTCTCCGTCTTCTCCTTTATATGCACACTTTTATTTACTAGTACTGTACTGTACTATTTTTATACTGTACAGAAAGTGATGTTGTAAATGGCAAATAAAGCTGCTCTTTTAGATCAGCTAAACAATGTGGCCTCCACTGACAATCAGGAGTCAAATGTGACCAACATAGTATGCAGACTGACCTGTTTGAGGCAGTAATGTGCTGCAAGGCACTCAGGCTGCCAGAAAATAAATTAAGAAGAAGCAAGTTAAAGGGGTAGTTTGCATTTTTTGACATGAAGTTGTATGACATCCCCATCAGCAGTGTAGTGCATCAACAGTGACTTTTCCCCCACTTCGTCCCGTGACCCAAGTTCTGGTTGTTTTTTGTTGTGGAGGAAAGAAGTTCCGGCTAGTTGCTGGGTTCTCTTAAGTTAAGTTTTTTGCTTCTCAAAACAATATGCGTTCAAAAGAGTTACACATTTGCATCACAAAACCGTTGCGTACAAAAAAAGTCAGAACTCTCAATTGCTCTGTGTTATTTTCGCTGTGTTCGTATCACTACATGCACGGACGAAGACCGCTGCGACGCGAGAGAGTTAGCATCGCAGCGGTCTTCATCCGCGCATGTAGGCCTGTCACGATAATCGATAAATCGATTAATCGAACAATTTGAAAAAAAAAAAAAACAGGTTGAGAATTATGACGCCCTTGATATATTGACGTGCATGTGTGCGTGTGTGTTTCATCTGCTTGTCTCTCTGTAACACACAGGCTGCATGACAAGAGGGTTCACTGCATCTGTCTGTGCGCATTGGTTCTATAGTGGAATGAAAGGAGAGAGTGAACCCTCATCTCATTCAGCCTCTTTGTGGAGGTGGGGCTACAAGTGAGTGGATACAGAGTGCTAGCAGTTAGCCTCATGAGGCAGTATACGCTGACATGAATGAAGGCACAGCAGTGCTGGTTTCTGAGGCGAATGCCTCAGCCGACAGCCCCAGTGTGTGAATAATTCGGTTTTAAACAAAATGAACAAGGTGAGTGCATGAACACCGACAACCGACACAGACAGTTTTCTCAACTGGGAAAAAAACTACAGATGGAGATGCCTCAGGCAAGCTTACTGAGGCGTTTGGTCGGCAAAGTAAATCTAAACAAAACACTGCAAAATGGTGCGCGCTCGCAGACAGTGTCGCTCGCTAGATTTCAAAAGAAATGCAACCAATCAAAATTTGTTATCGTGACTGGCCTGCGCACATGTAAACACTGTATTTTGAACACATATTGTTTTGAGAAGCAAAACGCTCAACTTAAGAGACCCCAGCAACTAGCCGGAACTACTTTCCTCCCCAACGAAAACCAGCCAGAGCTCAGCTCACGGGACAAAGTGGGGGGAAAGTCACTGTTGATGCACTACACTTCATGTTAAAAAATCTGAACTATTCTTTTAATGACAGTTTTAATGACCTTTTCTCCTGTGTGGGAACACATTCACACACACACAGACACACTCACTTGTTCACTCATGGTGTGGAAATTAAATTCCACACCATCTCTATGTGTTTACCTCACTTAAGCAATTGCTTACAGCCACCAAAGGTCTTTGCTACCTTTGCTGACGGGTATCTAGGTTTTATGTTTGCTATGGTTTAAGGAAAATACTGATTAGATTTGTTGTGAACTGGCTGAATTTCGAACATAGCCGCTAACAGCAGCCAGACGTGTCAGCTGATCCAGCGGGGATGGAGGCATCCCCTTGTGCCCCTCTTCCCCCACTAGTACATAAAGCTGTGACACCTCTCTGACACATAGCAGGGGTCACCTTCTTTTTTGACGCTGTGGTCTACATTTAAAGTAAACACACACGCAGCCTTGTAGATAAAGATGGAGCAAAACTAGAGGCGAAAACCATCCTGTTTTAACCTGAACCTCTTTCTTTGTATTTGAATCACACTGTAGTAATTAAAGCTGCTGTGTGCAGCCGTTTATACGGTGGGAATATAGCAACCACCATAGCATCCGTTTTTAAAATCCTTCCATTCTCAAAGATCTCTGACATGCGCATACGATGGCATGCGCATTTGAAAGTCAATCGTTTTATTCATACCGAACGGCAACCTTTCACAAAGTTTAACTTTTAATTGTGCTAACATTTGTGTTAATTATGTTCTCTTAAACCACTATTGGTAACATGCTATCAGGCGGTAGTGTTTTTTTTTTTAATTATTATTTTGGTCCGGTGACATAAAGCAGCTTTAAGGCATTTAAAAACTCAATTTTAAACTTTGATTGTTGATGTAACTGATGATTGTTGATGTAAACTTTTAACGATTATTCTTTCCTTCTATCCCAATTAAAGTAGTCATATAGTTACAAATAAACACAACACTGGTTTACAGTTTACGTTTTCATTACTAGTCCGGAAAACGTTTGCTGATGTTGATACACTTGTTAAAAGGCAGAAAGCTTCAGCCAAGATCTTATCCATTTATTAGACACACTGTTTATCATTAATACTGCGTTTACTCTTCCAGCCGTTCTTACTGTGGATAACTCTGTGGTGGATTTGGAAACCATTGAGGCTCTATATGAAAATGTAAGTATGTCTAATAGGAGTCAAGCCATTATGTAGCATTGATTTCTTTTGTTTTGTCATCACAGAGGGCTACTGCTGATGAGCTGGACAAGATAAAGATACATTACGAGACTTCCAAAGAGGATGAGGTCAAACTGCTGGACAAACCTGAACAGTAAGATGGCTCTTCCTAAGGTCCAGAAATGTATAGCATTTTATAAAGATAGACAAGATACATTAAATCATGCACCATCAGGCACCATCATAAAACCTTCATTTATGTTAAAGGCAATGTTTTAAGCTAATGTCCAATGCTCTTTTTAATAGCAAACAAGTGTAAAAAGACTTAACCGCAAAGTAGTAAAACCAATACATCGTGTCACTATATGATAATTAAGATTGATTGTTGATTATGTGAAATTGATTGTTTCTTAATTTTGTCTAAAAGTAATTGAGGCAGAGTGGACAACAAATTGGGCTACATTCCTACAGACCTCCAAGAATTACGGTCAAACCTCGGTTTTACGCCCCAATTTTTGGATGAATCGGTTTTTCGGTGAAAATTTTTGCAAAAAATGTGCTTTGGTACTGGGCACCAGGTAGACCCCTGAGTTAGAGCATTGAAAACTTGTTTAAGACCTTCTAAATATCGTTTTTATCATGATTAGAGCCCACTGGACATGAAATAACTCCTATAGTTACTTTTACACTTGTATTGCCCAATATAGAGACATAATAAAAGAAAAATAAATAATCTTAGACATAAATAAGACATTACAAAGACTCACACGTTAGCTTTGACAATGTACTTCCTGCAGTGGCTGTTGTCTCAGCAATGAAATGTTACTGACGCCAGTGTAGAATACTACTGTGATGGCGCGTTTGTGGTGAAGGAGAGACTCATGATGCACTTCAATCACTTTATTAACAAGCAGAGAACACATGCAGTGAACATTTACAGAGGCGCTGCTGTCAGCCACAACTCACGCCCGTCGCTACTCTCGCCACCAAAGACTCTGCTGCTAACACTCAGCAAAACACAGTCAACTCTAGCTAGCTGACGTCACACATGACACTTCCCAGGCCCCGCTCCTTATAGGAAAACTGCACTTTTTTTTTTATTTTGGCCATCATCCACAATCCTTATGTGAGACATAAACACACACCTCTTTCTATTATCTGTGTGTTCTAAAGATATAAAAACAGATAAAAAGAGACAGCTCATTACTGCACATAATGGCACACCTATACCGCCTACAAAGACCGCTATTAAAATACCTCCAAAAACCTCCAATAAGGTAATAATAATAACAATGTCACTGTAGCTTGGTTAGCATTGTCACATTATATGTAAATGGAGCGTTGTTGAGTTTTTTCAGAAGGCTTTATAGGCAAAATAAGTGTTTCCCATTGAGTTGATTCTTTGCTGTGTCTTTTTAGCTCTTTTTTTATCTAACACGTAGAAAAGAGTGTTCATGTGTCACATAAGAATTGAGGTTGATGGGCAAAATAAAAAAAAAGTGCTGCCTTCTTAAAGGCGCACACAAGTCACAGACATGACGCTACATATCTCGTCTTCTGAATGCCTTATATTTGTATTTTTGTTCATTAAGTCATGTTATGCTTGAAAATGCTTAATTCAAGAATGCATACATTTTGCCTAAATATGCATTTTTGTTTACTACTAATAGGCCATATTTTAACCACGGAAAAAAAGTAAGTTCAATCCATTTGTCATTTAGAATTATTTCGCATTGTTTTCTTGTTGGCACCAGAGTAAACATATTGGGTAACTTTACATTTATTTACACAGACATTTATGTACGTTTATCTCTGATGCTAGCAAGATCCGGTACTAGCAAGAGTGCTCAATCAACACCAGCCTCTTTTTCTCCTCTGAGCTACTTCGATGCCCCAAAATTCCCTCCAAATCTGAGACTTATTAATTGCTCTGAAAATTCTACAGTTGTCATCACATT
Organism: Dunckerocampus dactyliophorus; assembly: GCF_027744805.1. Taxonomy (NCBI): domain Eukaryota; kingdom Metazoa; phylum Chordata; class Actinopteri; order Syngnathiformes; family Syngnathidae; genus Dunckerocampus; species Dunckerocampus dactyliophorus. Next base: position 11,455,555 of record NC_072831.1, read on the forward strand.
TTTCTCTTGGTGGTATCAAAAAATTGCCAAAGGAAAAGCAAAACAATCTTCTGGTGTTAATCCTGACAAGATATTTCGCGAGATTTGCTGCGTCTTTTGGTGAGATGTTGTCCATGACATGATTTGAGTTTGGTCTAGTGTTAAATTTTCTCCCAAAATTTGGTTGGATTCCAAATTGTAAGACCTCAGGGGCATTCGACTGTACAGGTTCCGCTATATCTTCCTGGGAAGAATGGGAAAATGTCATGATTTCACACATCATTCTGAAATCGGTTTTAGTGTGTGCAAGGGTGCGTTCATGGACGTCGTCTTTGCAGTTTCATGTCGTCAAGGTTTAGTAGTCCTAGCCAGTTAATGAGGCCTGGTCCCAGTGGTGCCGCTCAGCCTGGCCTTGCTATTTCCATGTTTGACCAGAGCTGTCACTACGGCTGCCTGAGTCATCCCTACTCAGTGTCTAGCTCCATCAGCGGGCTCTAATCACACAGGATGTTACAGCTCCGCTCCCCTCCGACACGCCACTGTTTACATAAGTCAGGCTCAAGCCACCTTTGATCAGTCCCTGGACGCCGCTCGTTCCTTTCTCCCCACCGACCCCGTGGCCGTTTTTGAGGCCAGACGAGCCACACCACGCATGACTATCAGCTGCCAAAGAGCATCATCACCGACTCAGCCAGTCCTGCGCAGGGAAGCGTGGCCTGCCAAGGACCCGGAATAGTCCTTCCTGTTAGACGTTTTGTTTAATTCTGTCATAACACATCACACCCCCATTCTCCTCCCGCCCTTCTGTTTACCAGGTTTCTTTATGAGCTCTCTCAGATTCCCGACTTTGCAGGCCGAGCCCACTGCATCATCTTCCAGTCAGTGTTCCTCGACTCCATCTCTTCCATCCGTCGCAAAGTGGAGATTATATTAAACGTCTGCAAAGTAAGAGCAACATGTCAGCAAACGACACTTCATTAAAGAGTCATCACGCTCCCTCAAGGCTGTCTGACTTTGTAGCTGTCTGTGTGTGTCTCTGTGTGTGTCAGGAGCTGCTGGAGTGCGACCGTTTGCGGGATGTAATGGGGCTTGTTCTGGCCTTGGGGAATTATATGAATGGAGGGAACAGGACTAGAGGTCAGGCTGATGGCTTTTCACTGGAGATCCTCCCCAAACTAAAGGACGTCAAGAGTAGGGTAATGGCCTGTCAATTACAAGTCAAAGTGCTGCTGTCATAATTGTTATTTTACTGTAATGATCTTTTATCATCATTTATTTCCTAGGACAATCATATCAGTCTGGTGGATTATGTGGCTTTGAGCTACCTGCGAAATTTTGATAGTGTGAGTTGTCTTCAAACAAACAGACTAAATTAATGTTTTATACATTAGTCAATACATACGTTTCATGTTTGTTGTATTGTTCCAGGATGCAGGTACAGATAAGAGTGTGTTCCCTTTGCCGGAATCCCAAGAATTATTCCAAGCCGCACAGGTCAAGTTTGAAGATCTAACGAAGGACATCAGAACACTAAAGAGAGATTTGACAGGTATTTGTACATTCTTCATTAAAGCAAAGCTATGTAATAACTTTATCCTTCACGTAATAGCAACAAAGTCATTGTCATGCCGCACTGGCTTACAATAAAGAGAATTGTGTATCTCTCAGTGCCACAGTGACCCTGGGTAATATCTTTAGTGCTAATGCTACTGTAGTAACATGCTCATATAAACTAGTCCACACACTACAATGATCAGACAATATGATATGTTATGACGTAGACAAGAGTTAGGGTGTTCCCCGCCTCTTGCCCGAATTCAGCTGGGAGAGGCTCCAGTGACCCTAATGAGGGCAAGCGGTGGATGGATGAAAATGGATTGATGAATTACTGAGCAGCCAGACCTGATTCACAGTGTTGCAGTAAATTCTATTTCCGATTTTGTGTTTATCATCACAATATGCTTTTTTACCATCGCTGGTAACCTTCTATGGTAAATCACACAAAAACATTTATTCAATAGATGCTCACAAGATGAACTTTTGCTGGACTTCTGAGGTGATTTTTTTCCAATAAATTGTATTTAATTGCCTATCTAATCTATTCTATATAATGTTAAAAATCTCCAAATTGTATGACATTTGAGGTGTTCAACTTTGGAGGTTCCTCTAGCAGAGGAGTACACAAACAAGGCTTTTCCTATCAAATATAGGCATACTGTTTGGCTGATAAGGTTTAATGTAATAGTCCATAAGGCTATGTAGGGGCGTCAGAGGTGGATTCAGCTCTCCAGCCAGTCAGTCTTGGCCAGGGCCATACAGAGGTTAAAGGCGATGCCCTCTTGTGCCCCTGGTGTCTGTGGTTATTTAAATCAACCAATAATACGGCATATGAAAGCAATTAGATTTGCTCTCAGCTCTCCCCTACGTTTTTTTAAATTGCTGTTAAAACGCTCTCCTCGCTGACCTGGGGGAAAAATACAAAGCGTCTCCTAAAGTAGCCAGACCCACCTCAAGCTGTCAGTCATTTATGAGGGAAAATAGAAGACCTGAAGACAATAAATGCAACATAAGAGCGCTCGTATTTGATCTCTGTCACAGCCCAGTCTGGCACAGTAGTCCTCCAGGGTAAAGCACGCTCCCTGTGATGCTTCACAGGTTGTGGACTTTTGGTGAGCTCCACCTATGACTCCCACCAGCTCTTATTCTGTGCAGCCGCCAGGAATAAATATTTATGCCTGGTTGTTACAAGACAGCCTAAAGAAAGAAACTGGTCTTAATTATAAAGCAAACACAGTGTGGACAGTGAAACAAAATGCTCACACTGAATCTGATTTTCTTAAGCAAGTCTGACTGCTCCTCACCTGATCCTAAAGTGGCAACTTCAGTGTCTTTACCCTCCGGCCTAGGGTCAAAGGGTATGAGACCTGGTGTTACCACTCTAGATTCCATCTCTTCTGGTGTAACCCTCCCTCTGTTAGGATTTGGGTAACTTATTGAATAGAAATTGGACCCAAAAGCAGACACAGAGTCAAAGTTGTCCCAATAAGCAAAATGGTAATTTATGATAACAAAGCATTAAACACAAAGCGATACTTGGGAGTACAAAGAACGCCAAATTGGCGGCCAAAACAGAAGGAGCTAGTCCTGCACAGAAGTAGTAGCACAAACGTCCAACAAGAAGGAAACTAACGAAGGAGGCTTAAAAAAATAACTAAGGAGGCTTTTAAAGGGCAGAGCAGCGACGCAGGAAAATAGGAACAAAACTAGGAACAATGTGCAAACAAAAGTGAAAAGCAGAAGGCAAAAAAACAAACTACTAACCAGCGCTCAAGAGTCAGTCAAGGCAAAAAATAAAGGCGCAAGATATCCCACAAATAACAGGCCTACGGGGAGCATATAATGAAGACTGGAAGGATCCGGCGTCCGACCACATGGGAGTGCAGCTGATAAGCTAAGCCTAGTTGCAAATGGCGCTGATGAACATTTATTAAAGTGCTGCCACTTGACTTCATTGTGGGTTATTTTGCAGCCGTGATCAAAAGAAAAGCAGAGAATTGTAGCCTAACTGTTTTAGCAAAGAACTACAGGGTCAACCACTGATGACATCATAGACAGGAGACAAAGCTGAGGAACAATGACTTAGGGTTCCGGTTTCCATGCTAACAGCAAGCTGCTTATCGGGACGTTTTTTGATAAAAGTACGTTACGAACACAGTTGGACGCAGTGTATTAACTCATTCAATCCCAGCCATTTTTCAAAAGACAACCCCTTCAGTACTGGCCATTTTAAACAATTTTGATTTTGACATTTTAGATGTTAACCAAAAAATAAACTAACCAAGGTACCACTGTATGTTTAGATGTTCACAGCTTTAATTAGGAGTAGGGCTGTCCAAATGTTTTAGATGGAGGGTCACACAGAAAGATTGAAGAATGTGGTTCCAACTTTAATAACTTCACTCTTTGTTTATTAAATAAACTAGAATCAATCCTTCCAAGAAAAAGACAGCTTGCATCCCTATGTTATTTGTATGTGACAAGTTTTGTTCTTTTTTGGGGTGGCCGTGGATGTTACTAGAGCCATCCCTTCTGTGGATAAGAAAGATACACTGAGCAGCAGCAGGAGCTCATTTCTGAGCTGACAATCTTTATAGAAGTGTTTTGCATAAATTGTCTCGTTATTATTAATAACTGTAGGAACAGGAGTAAAGGAGTGCATACCTGCCAACATACCATCATACATGTTTCGTACCCGCCAGACATTTTGATCCTTTGATGCTTAGCTGCTCTTCAGGTACGCATTTTGTTGCATTTCACGGGTTTTACTTTCAAGTTCTGCCTAGATTATGCTCCTGTGTCAAGCTGCAAGTATACACTACACCGGCTCGCTCCTCTATGGTGGACAACAGGGGCGAACTCGCAGCCACGTCCAAACTCTCCAAACACTCAAATGATGCAAAACCAAAAACACACAAACAACGTAAAACATATGTAATGGGAAAATGCTGCAAGTTAAGTTAAATAAACGTTGCAGGATCAAAAACAAATGCAGAAGAAAAATGCTCCAAATGCCAAAAACACATGAAAACACATGTTAGCCAGGCCATCCCAGAACTGAGGGATATCCGTTTTTAAAGACTTAAGAGGTAATATTTTACAGTATCATAGAGGTACAGATTTCTACAGCCAGGTGTTTGACATAAAGACGCCTTTTCATTCTGCCAACTTTCTTCTGGGCATCTCTCTTATGGCAGTGCTCAAAAAATGTCTCCAAGGTTGCCAGGTCTGAGTTTACATTATTTGCTACCAATTAAATTGTCAAAGCACCACCAAGAAGTACGATACGAGCAAGCATAAGCTTAATGTTCAAATTTGGTTTCATTTTATTTATGGAATATGCCACAGGCCAATAAAATACGAGCTGCAAATGGCTCACAAGACAGACTTTGGATATCCCTGATTAAGAGGGTTTGTGGCGGTAATAAAACATTGTGATGAGTCAGAGTCTGAACCATTAATCCAGCAGCTCATCTATGCTGCACGTGTTTCTCTTACATCGTCCCGACGTGCTCTCATTTTCTAAAGTGGAGGCAAGTGTGCCATTCAGATCACCTCAAAGTCTCTCATCTTCATCACAGAAGCTAAATCTTATTTCTTCTTTCCACTTACAATCCCACAACCACCATCATCTCACTTGATATTATTACACATTAGCTGGTAGGCTCTCTTTGCAGACTGTGCAAAATGTTTGTAAGTGCTACTTAAGCGCCTCAGGTTATCTGACTAGTGTTTATCTTTTGTGTGTGGGCTCCTGCTTGGATGCGCTTGCACGTCACTGCTGGCTCAAGATTGTTTCAAATTCCCTGGGGGGTTTGTTGATTTAACACAGCCCATAAAACACACGGTAACATTCATCACCAAACTGGCTCTGGAAACAACTTTGAAGCGTAGCAGTTTGTTTTCTACATGTCGAGATGGAGACTGAGTTGCCAAAGATGCTGAGTCTACTTACAGTCTCTGTTGTTTCCCTTTTGTACTAACCATGAAAGGGGCTTTTACGATCTGTGCCGGCTTCCAGCATGACTCAGACTGTCTATCACCAGTAGAAAGTTTTTAAAAAATCTATGGTTCTTCTTCTCTGTCCAGTCAGTATTATACACTGAACATGCTATTCTGACACATGGATGTTGGATGCATGTTTGTAAAAATAAAATGGTCTTAATTAAGTGATACTTAATTATCTACCAATGTTCTTCATTCTTGTAGCTGATATTGTACTGGATATACAGTGGTGTGAAAAGTCCTTCCTGCATGATTTTGCATGATTGTCACACTTAAATGTTTCGGATCCATCCATTTTCTATGCCGCTTATCCTCATTAGGGTCGCGGGGGTATGCTGGAGCCTATCCCATCTGACTTAAGGGAGAGAGGCGGGGTACACCCTGAACTGGTCGCCAGCCAATCACAGGGCACATATAGACAAAGTCTTTAGAGTCGCCAATTAACCTAACATGCATGTTTCTGGAATGTGGGAGGAAACTGGAGTACCCACGCACGGGGAGAACAAGCGGAGATTGGAACCCAGGTCTTCCCGATCTCCTGACTTTGTGGCCAACATGCTAACCACTCGGCCACCGTGCGGCCCATGTTTCAGATCACACAAAATGCAGTTTTTAAATGAAACTTTTTATTATTAAGGAGAAAAAAGTGCAACCTTACATGGCCCTGTGTGAAAAAGTGATTGCCCCCCGCCCCAAAATGTATCCGAGATTAATTGAGATCTATCAGTCTAGAAATGGTTTTAAAGCTATTTCTAAAGCTTTGGGACTCCAGCAAACCACAGTGAGAGCCATTATCCACAAATGGCGAAATCATGGAACAGTGGTGAACCAAACAACCAAACCAACCAAAATTACTCCAAGAGCACAGCAACAACTCACCCAAGAGGTCACAGAAGACCCCACAACAACATCCAAAGAACTGCAGGCCTCAGTTAAGGTCAGTATTCATGACTCCACCATAAGAAAGACACTGGGCAAAAACAGCCTGAATGGCAGAGTTACAAGACAAAAACCGCTGCTGAACAAAAAGAACATTAAGGCTCATCTAAATTTTGCCAGAACACATCTTGATGATCCCCAAGACCTTTGGGAAAATATTCTGTGGTCTGACGAGACAAAAGTTTAACTTTTTGGAAGGTGTGTGTCCCATTACATCTGGCGTAAAAGCGACGCTGCATTTCAGAAAAAGAACATCATACCAACAGTAAAATATGGTGGTGGTAGTGTGATGGCCTGGGGCAGTATTGCTGCTTCAGGACCTAGAAGACTTGCTATGATAAATGGAACCATGAATTCTGCGGTCTACAAAAAAATCCTGAAGCAAAGTGTTGGGTCATCTGTTTGTGGCCTCAAGCTGAAACCAACTTGGGTTCTGCAGCAGGACAATTATCCAAAAAACACCAACAAGTCCACCTCTGAATGGCTGAAGAAAAACAAAATGAAGACTTTGGAGTGGCCGAGTCAAAGTCCTGACCTGAATCCTATTGAGATGCTGTGGCATGACCTTAAAAAGGTGGTTCCATTGTGGCTGAATTACAACAATTCTGCAAAGATGAGTGGGCCAAAAATTTCTTCACACCTATGTAAGAGACTCATTGCAAGGATGTTTTTCCTCCCTTAATAATAAATAGTTTCATTTATAAAATACATTTTGTGTTCACTTGTGTTGTCATTGACTAATATTTAAATTTGTGTGATGATCTGAAACATGACCACACGGTGGTGAAACGGTGCTGAAATGTGCAGTTTTGTTTTATTGGGGGGGAGCGGGGGCACACACGCTGTCTGCCATCTGCCCTGAACAGTGTAAACCGGGATTCATTCGTGAAGAGAACACCTCTCCAACATGCCAGGCGCCATCAAATGTGAGCATTTGCCCACTCAAGCCGGTTACAACGAACTGGAGTCAGGTCGAGACCCCGATGAGGATGATGAGCATGCAGATGAGCTTCCCTGAGATGGTTTCTGACAGTTTGTGCAGAAATTCTTTGGTTATGCAAACCGATTGTTTCAGCAGCTGTCCGAGTGGCTGATCTCAGACGATCTTGGAGGTGAAGATGCTGGATGTGGAGGTCCTGGGTTGGTGTGGTTACACGTGGTCTGCGGTTGTGAGGCTGGTTGGACGTACTGCCAAATTGTCTGAAACGCCTTTGGAGACGTCTTATGGTGGAGAAATGAACATTCAATACACAAGCAACAGCTTTGGTTGACATTCCTGCTGTCAGCATGCCAATTGCACCCTCCCTCAAATCTTGTGACATCTGTGGCATTGTGCTGTGTGACAAAACTGCACATTTCAGAGTGGCCTTTTATTGTGGGCAGTCTAAGGCACACCTGTGCACTAATCACGGTGTCTAATCAGCATCTTGATATGGCACACCTGTGAGGTGAGGTAATCATCATTATTTTTATTCACATTTAAAATGACAAAAATAATGCAAAACATGTATAATCCCCAATGTGATCATAACTCACTTTCAATGGTTTAATTTTGCACTTATCATTAGCGGCATAATAGGTTAAGTGTACTTAATAAAATGAATGACAGGAATTAGGCTACATAAATTAAAAATACTGCTTCAGAAGATGCAAAAGACAATGTCCTAAGTGAGAACATTTATATTCTTTATGACTGCTGTGGCTTTGTGGCCTTCGTCTTTGCAGCCTTTTCTGTCTGGACCGCATTTTGAATAGAGCCGCCTCTAAATTGTAGTCTTTTGGGTTTAATGGGCCTTTTTGAGTTGGGGTATTTCTGCAGAGGAAGTGCGGTTTGTAGAAACAGGACATTTTGGTTGTTATGTTTGTGGGCTTTTTTTATGTTGTCATAATACTTGGCTCTCGTGTACTTAAGAAGGGTTCCTGATTCTGGTTGTTCATAGTTAACTCATCCATGTTAAAATGCTGACATTTTCTGTGATTTCTTCAGGCAGCCAATAAATAAAAGATGTAATGGAGGGATTTTACCGAGTTGCAGGTGCAAACATCAGAAAGAGACAACGGCCAGACCTGTTAATGCTCTTGTTTTGTTGCGCAGCTATTCAGCTATTTGGTCATCAGCAAGCTAAGGAATTTATTGCAGTCATTAATGACTTACAGGTTGGACCAATGTGCCAAAGTTCTGTGTGTATCGCATCCCAGGCTTATTTTTGACAGGAAGTGGGAATGGTTCGGTTGGAACACGCTCAGTCACGGCTGTTTCCTGCGAGTGTGTGCTAGTCACGTCATTTGGCACCGCAAAGGAAACCCATCAGGAAACAGCAAACAGTTGTGATGAGCACGCACATGCACACTCACCTCAGACGGAACCATGCTGCAATTTTCACCTTCAGCAAATTTTCTGTTCTTTCTCTTTTTTTCCTAATTGTTGTTGCATCTTATTCCTACACGTCGCCTTTTTGTAGGCCTATTTGTAGACGGTAGGGAAGTGGTATTTACTTCTGCTTTTGGTGTAGAAGGTATGGGTTTGATCCTTGCCCGGTGCAATGCACCCACTGGTGGTCAATTCTGAATTAAATGGGTGTGTTGTGTTTATGTTATGTAAAAACTAAGCCATGCGAATGACTTGATGTGATTGGAGAAGTTGAAAGACAACCATCACATCGTATTTTGTTCATTACATTTAATGTCTTGATGCTTTTCCCCTGATTGATCATTTCTCTTCATTTCCCTTAGCTTGCCAGAGAAACGTCCAGAGAGTGTGTGTTGACTCTTCCGAGGAACACCTTCAGCCGTTCAAAGACAAGATGGAGGGATTTGTCGCAACTGGTGAGTCAAGTTAAACTTTTCTGTTTAAATGCAAATCTCAAAAAATCTGTGCATTTGCTGGGCCGTGAATGCTGAAATTTGAAATTTCACCTATAACACAAAAATAAGATGTTGATATTTTGTCCATATAGCTTAGCATAGTGGTTGCCAACCAGGGGTACGCAAGCAACTCCAATTTACGTACATGGAAACATTTAATAAATTATTTCCAAGATAAGTAAATATTCTCAGTCATTTCATATTAAGCCAGACAATAAAATGGAATGTGTGCGCTACATCTAAAGTAGATTCCTCAGGAAGACAATAACCTGTGGCACAGCTGTGCCAAAATCATAACAACGTAACACTTCAAGAAGTCCTAAGAAAGGAAGAGTAAGTGCCAGAGTGGCTAGACATAGCATTGTATGTGTACACAGTGGTTCAGGACTCTTCTTCCTTGTACTTTGTACTTGAACATCATCTGCTTGTACGGTTTCTTGATTTTAGTGCATTGTTTGAGTTCTTTACTCAGTCCGGTCAATACTTTTTTTCCACATAATGATATGCTGAAGGTTTTTAGCAAAGTTCTCACGTATGAGTGTTTTAAGTTAAATTTTTCTTAAGGTCGTATTTCTCCTCTCTTGGTGAGAAGACTTGTATTACATTTTTGGGTAGCAGGTTATTGTTTTCTTTACGCATAATTGCAGCTATTTAAAGGTTTACCAGATCAGCAAATGTTAATACTTGTGATTTTAGGAATGGGTTTGTTTGAAGGGTTTATATGTTCTCTGGAGCCAGCATTATGGGATTACCCTGACTGACCTTTTTTGTAGTACAGTTCATGAGTGAAGTGTACTTTTGAATTATTTCCCCATATTGCCACACAAGTTAGATATGGTAAAACCAGAGAACAATAGAGAGTATGGAGTGATTTTTGGTCCAGAATGAATTTTGCTTTGTTCAGTATTGAGGGATTTCTTGCCACTTTATGTTGAATATTTTTAATGTGAGATTTCCAGCTCATATTATCATTCATTATGACCCCAGAAATATATTTTCGTTCAACCTGTCAATGTCCACGCCGTCCACTTGTATTTGTGCATAAGTAGGCTTTCTGCTATTATCAAATAGCATTATTTTAGTTTTACTTAGGTTCATGTATAGTCTGTTTTTATCAAATCATCTTTTTAGTGTAGTCATTTCATCTGTGACTTTTTTATTAGCTCTTGTGTGTTTTCTCCAGAACAAAATGCAGTAGTATCATCTGCATACTAGCTTTAGGTCTTTCGCAAATTTACAGATGTCATTTATATATAGGTTGAACAGTTTGAGTCCCAGTATTGGCCCGTAGGGTATGCCGCATGATATATTTAAGCTTGCAGAAGCTTCTGCTAGCTTCACATATTGCTTTCACAGTAGCTTTTTACCCTCAAACTAACCCTTTGATTCCATGCCTTTCTAGATTTGTTATTGTCGTTAATTGTAACGAATGCTTTTGTTAAAACCATGAATACTGTCGCTGCTCACTTTCTGCGGTCTGTAGCGTTGATAATTTCCTCGGTTATTTCAATCAGTGCCATAGAAGTTGAAATGTTAGCTCTGTATCCATATTGGCTGTGTGCCAGCAATTCATTCTTAATCACAGGAGCCCGCAGAAAAACTCAGAAAGAAAGAGTGAGATTTATTATTTATTTAGATTTTTTATTTATTTATTCTTATTACTTATTTATTTTTAAGGCAACATATTTATTGTATTATTGTATTTGTATGTTTAATTAATTATGAAGAAAATGGAATTTGAAAACAACGCTTAAAGTCGTTCATTGTACTTCTAGGTTCATGCACAGTTTTAAATGCGTTCTTTCCCAAATGATTTTCACTATTGTTTGAAATCACCTGCTAAAATTCAGACAAGATAAATGGATGCCAGGTGATTTTGGGTCATTGCCGCTAGTTGCAGATCGCCTGCCTTATGAAAATTCCTAGCATCCTCAAAAAAGATCAGAAGAGTTCTGTCTAGAAACTGATCTTAGATTAAAGAAAGCTACATTTTCACCTGGAAACACAGCACGGAGTCTTCAAAAGGAGGAAGGTATATTTATGTTTTTTACCATGTCAGACGGTCAGCTGGGTGGTGACCAAGTCGTCTCAGTATAAGTGTATGTGTGTGTGTGTGTGTGCATGCGTGTGTGTCTGTGTGTTGGCTCGGCTGTAGTTGCGCAGTAAGATAGCATGAGGATAGGAGTCTACTATTCTGTAGAAGGGATTGCATTGCCTCTGACATGACTCCCTTGTACTCCTGCTTGCCATAAAGCTGGCGGGGCATCTCTGGCTGCGGCCTTGTAAAGACTGGCCAGGCTTAGTGGATCAGGCCTGTGGACCACCATGGCAGGAGCAGAGCTTTTTGACATCCACTCATTATCCAAAAGTCCTGACCCAGACATGGGTCCTCAGCCTCCATTGGGATAGGCTCCAACTTCTGCTGTGCCCCAGAACTGGCTACTCTACAGTATATAGAAAAGGATGTGTATGTTTTCTTTGCCACCTATCCTCACTAGAGTCGTGGGGGTATGCTGGAGCCTATCCCATCTGACTTAAGGGAGAGAGGCGGGGTACACCCTGGACTGGTCGCCAGCCAATCGCAGAGCACATATAGACAAACAACCATTCACACTCACATTCATACCTATGGTCACCAATTAACCTAACATGCATGTTTTTGGAATGTGGAACGAAACCAGAGTACCCGGGGAAAACCCACGCACACACAAGGAGAATTGTGGTCCAAAAAGTTAACTAATAAGCTATCAGTGAAATGCACTCTTGCTAGATAGATAGATAGATAGATAGATAGATAGATAGATAGATAGATAGATAGATACTTTATTAATCTTCAAGAGAAATTCATATTTCCAGCAGTTCTGCAAAAATGTCATAATGAACCCAATCACAAAATAAAACAAACAAGGCAAGACATGAGAGACAAGAAAAAAAACAAAAAAAGAATAAGAATAAATAAATACGGACCAGATCACATCAAATTTTGTAGCGCAATAATACATACTAAATAATAATAATACATAATAGGTCATTTTTGACACTTTAATGGAATACCCCGGACATCCTGCCCTTCTTACAGCTCTGATACTACCTCAGGGCTCCAGATTAACTTTATTTACAAGGAGGACAGTGGCCCCTAACTTAAAATTTTAGAAGCACAAGCAGAAACTTTAGGGGCGCACATCGAAATCAACTTGCAAAGTAAATATTTCCTCTCAATTTCACTGTATGGTAGCAACAAAGATGGTAGAATAGTCAAACTTCAATACGAGTCAAACGTGAGCGATCACACATTCTGGCATTTATAGGCTTAGACCATTCGTGTCAAACTCAGGCCCAGGGGCCAAATCCAGCCCGCACTGCAATTTCATCCCGCTCGCGGCACTGTTTGGAAAATAGCATTGAGTTGGCCTACCTCACGGATCTTATCAAACAAAGTGCTCACAGTGATCTGCGTAATTAAGCACTTCTTCTAGTATAAAGTACTCCTGTGGCAGTTTAATTTTTTAAAGTGGAAACAATATTGTATATAGCACAAAATTCACAACCATTCTTAATAAGGGAGCCAGATTCAGACCAAAAATCAACATAATTTAGCTGCACACAACTAAAAACAGCAGCACTTTAACTATTACACCCTGAACAAAATAACTCCTTAAAGAGGCATAAGACAGTGCCTATCACAAAAGTGATTATTTTAACTACAGTAAAGCATGCTAGGAAATCATTCCACAGCTGCAAACTCTACCAGGTTACACATCTCACAGACTGTGATGTTTTTGTGTTGATATAAAATACTGTAGCTTTTGCCCGGACTTTCAGAGAATGACAAAGAGGTGGTCGATCAACAATCACTTTTTTTTAAACGAACCATGCAAAAACAACCATAGTCGTATATCCACAGACTCAGAAAGTAGAAATTTAAAGCAGGAATGAACGGACACGAAAAAAATTTACATTTCCCCCCACTCAAAAAAATGTCCATCCACATGAGTGAAGTTTTACAAAAACATAAAAACACATTCACCACCTGTCATGCACATTTTGTCCCAACTTGAAAAGGCGACCACAAGGGTGCATTATATTGTATGTTCCAATCCCGGCATAGCGCGTGTGGGGAACCGGGATAAAGGTGTGTAGGCTGCTTTCTTATCTAGTTGTCAGTGCTAATGAGACATTTTCTCAAAATCTGACCATACTAACTACCGTACTATTTTTTCTGCCTGAATTATTGGGGCATGTCCTGTCATGTTCGCAACTTCAAACAATCATCTGTGTGTGTGCACAGATGATGCATATGAGTGTGCTTCATTCACCAATTATGTTGGTTAAAAGGACAAGAAGGTTTGAAGGTTTTTAATACACTAAGTCCCCAACTAACGAACACAATTGGTTCCAGACGACCGTTCTTATGTCGAATTGTTCTTAAGTAGGGGAAAAGGTAATATTACCAATGATATAGGTACTACATGTACGTGTATACATATACAGTATATGCGTATGTATGTAAATATGAGTTTGGATGCAGTAGTAATATTAAACGAGGATAATTAATGAAAAAAACAATAATAAAAATGATATAATAATACGTAATGATAAATGTTATTTACCTTTGAAGAGGAGTGGTCGAGCATACGTTGTTGTGGTGGAGGAGGAGGAGGAGATATTGAAAAAAAGGACAAGTCGTCGTCGTCCTTAGACTCTTCTAAAAGAGGTAGTGTTCTGTGGGTGGTGTAGAATTAAGCAGGCCTATTAACTCTTCATAAACTTTAATCACACGCTCTGTCCGGGTTGTATAATTTAGCTTTCCATTTAGCTTTACACTGTATCTCCTCAGCGTCTAACTCTTCCTCTGTTGGTCTCATTAGCTCTAAGGCTTCCTCTGTTGGTCCCATTAGCAGTGTCACAGTGCCCTCTACTGGTCAAGCATGTACAGTAGCAGTATAAATACTGATTGAGCGACTACAAGGCAAAATAAAATAAAATATAGACCAGTCGGCTTGTGTTTGTATCCGCGAGTGTTCGCTAGTCGGATGTTCGTAAGTTGGGGACCTAGTGTACTTTCAAGTTTTGAAAATTTCTGGATAAATAATAAGAAAGATACAAAGTTGGGAGTTGGGGTGGGAGGGTGAAGTAGGCTTTGAGTTTTGGCCCCCTGTGCGACGCCTTAGACTCTGACAAGCTGTCGTCAATTCACATTTCACAGACTATTTTTCATTCTCATGGTAATAAGGGACATCCACTGTCAACTCAATGCGGGATACGTACTTTTATCTGGTCGCACATGAGTAGCTGAAAAATTCACTCGCAGTGTCTCATATTTTAGTCACAAAATGCAACCATTTAATCACAGTCCGTGAGATTAGTGACATCTTTTCATCTTTTGTTGCAAAAATGGAAAAGTGCCAAAATGTTGTTCTGCTGCTTTTTAATTATTTTCCGTAGAATATTTAAAAGCTACTGAAGTTGTCGACTACAACATAGCGAAAACACATTTTGAACATAAAGTTTCCACTTGTAAACCCTGCTTTATAAACAGGATTCCACAACAAGCTGTTGCCCATGTTTTTTTGGGGGGGATGTTTTTTTTGGGGGGGTGGGGGACTGTGGCATGTAATCTTTTGTGATGAATATGCAACTCGAAACAAAGCAAAAAGCTTGCACATCAAACAGCGACCAATGTTGTTAAATAGTGAGTCGTCAGTGAGTGATTGGGTTTTTGGGCATGGAAGTGCATGTGCGTGACACATTTTCAAAATGTGATCGTATCCACAAGACGTAGTGTATGTGTTCACACGGATCCTTGTCCAAATACCTGAGTATTGTTGAACAGATAAAACCTGTATTGTGAGAGTTGTGTTCCTGAGGACTGCTGACCTGTAACCCAGCCTGTGGAGAGCCTCACAGCGGGGTCTGCAGGTGAACCCAAACGCCCTGCGCTCTGCCTCTTAAATTTCCCTGTATGATCTCTCCCTGGTCCAACAGTGGATCCCTCCTAAATCCAGTGATCCGTGTTTTTTAAAGGCTGTTCTGCCCTCGTTTCATTGCGTCTTTGCCCTTCTTTGGAACCACTTCAGAGAAACACCTAATTACGTTGCCATTTTTCAACAGATTTCAACTTAATCAAGGGAAAAAAATTGTGGCTCATTCGGGACGGGACATTATTTTAATCGGCCCAAACTTTTCAAGTTTCCAAAATAGAACTTTGCAAGAAGATCACATGTGCGAATATTGCTAACGCTGCAAGGATTGCCTTAAGCATCTGAAATTTGCTCCAGTGTCATCTCCTGTGCTGCTCTCAGTCCCTGTGGGGCATATCTGCATGGAATATGGGGAATCACCATGATTTGCTGTGATCTATTGACAACAGTGACAGAGAATTTAACTGCGTATAGAAGCACAATCAGTTCATTAAAACTCATTTTGAAGTGATGCAAGTTGTACAGCTTGTTCGAGAGAGCCGAGCTATTATCGGTACTTCTCTCATTCCAATTTTTTATTGGTTCCAATATACAGTGGAACAATTGTGCTGCTGATTGATGCCCAAGCTGTTCTAATTTCAAAACAATCTTTCCCATAGGAAATAACATGTAAATGAAATTAACCATGGCATAATTAAAGTAAAATAAACTAAAATGACTCACCATCTGAATAACACAGAAAGATGTGGTGATTATGATTAGCAGCAAGTGCTAAGTAATTCCCATTCCCAGTTCTATGGTAATCATCCTAATTTTCCTCTTTGCCATCAGTGGTGGCATCACACAAAAGGCAAATAAAAAGCAAAACACACCCACTAGATGCAAAATGAACTTAAGTCTCAATAGACTTGCTGACGTCTTGTGTGAAATTAACAGGATGATGGTTGGAACTCCAAATTAGTATGACTTTTGGGTGTTCGACTTTGGAGATTCCGTTGTATTAGACTTTCTTTACAGCAAGTGAATCCTGCACAGAACAGTAATAATGTGACAGTTATGCTTAGTGTCCAATTCCTAGGCATTTTGCATTGTGTCTGGGGTGTGCTGTATGACATGCTGTATTAATGAGTGTTGTCGTTTTCATTGTTGCCATCCATTTTGGGGGGGGAGGGGGGGGGGGTATTTTGTACTATTAGACTGTATCTCTGTCAAGATGTGTTCTTCAATCACTTGTGGTTTCACTTTAATGAACATCCTTTTTGATTCCCTTTTATTGGAGCGCTTTGAAACCTCTGGGGGTATTTAGACAGACATATTTCTCATATTGAATACAGGCAACGGCTAATTGAAAACAAATCTCATCTCGCTGTGCTGTGTGGAGGTGTAAAAGTCTCATTGTAGCCTACAGCTATGGTGCCAATGAGTCACTGTGCATTCACGTTACATTTGCAACAACAACAAAAATCTTCATCTAAGTCCGCAATTGAGGTGAGTGACATAGAAACGGCTGCTTTATGGAACCTCAGCATCCCTCTTTCACATGCACTCCATCCTTGTGTTTATCTGAGCTCCAGGTAAAGCAGCCATTTAGAAAAGTGTGTCCGAATTTTAAAGCCCGAATTTATTGTCGCTCTCAGCATGCACATCTCATAACTTTCTAGTTAGCGACTACTGGTTTCATGTTTACACAGGGAGGGAGCGTAGAAAGAGAAACTTCACACATCCTCCCTCACTCTCTTTCTCTCAGCTCCAGTGCCACCTCTAAACAGTCGCACCAGAGGGATACCTCAGGCGCCAGCCTGACCCCCACTGAGACTAACGCCATTGGTCATGGCCCCTCTCCACTCCCTCCTCCTCTCACTATCCCAGACATGGTCAGCCCCTCCCTTCATTAGGACTACTTCAGCCCAGTGGCCCACATACATGTAAAAAAGGACGTCAAAGGGGTGGATGGTCGGTGTCTGAAGCTTACCTTTTCCCAAAAGGCCCCCAAACCGGCCTTTGAACAATTTTTTGGAGACTTCCCCCTCTTAGATCTCCAAAGTAGGAAAGGTCCCCCATCATTGTAAAAAGGATGAATCTGGAAAAATGCAATAAATCTGAGATCACAGGCACTCTCTGGCCCTAGATAAATTCTTGCACCTCACCCTGGCTCACCGCACACATCTGCCTTGCATTTAGACACTTTTACATGGCAAGAGTCCACAGGAGCCTCCAGTTCCTAATCCTCTCTCTTCAACCCTGATTAAGCCCACTTGCAGTCCACACATACACACCCTAACACTCGGCGTCACAGGCAAAACTTTACAATGTGCTTAAGTGTCACTTGGAGAGGAGAGCACACTGCAATGCAGAGCTGCTCTTCTTCTACAATCCTCACTTGACTAAACCAGGGGTGAGCAATGAACACAGCGCCCCCTTCTGAACTCCTCCAGTGAAGGGTGGGGATAATTATTGAAATGGCTGTCATTGGAAACAAAAGCTGTCTTAATCAGATATTTTCTGTCTTCTTTTACAGCTCAAATTGAGCATTGTGCTGAAGAGGACCGCGTCAACGCTGCACATAAAAGGTAGGCCAACATTGACACTCGCAACACATTTTGTTTGGTGTTACGTAAATTACTGTTAAGGATCCTGACACAAGAGCACACATTTAAACGTTACATATACCGGCTTTTGTGTCAGTGACGTGCAGTCAGGGGAGGCAGGTGGGGAAAAAAATCAAACCCTTCTCAATGATAACATAAAACAAATATTCATATTTTTACATTGAACTGTATTATAAATGCATTTTGTGTATGATTTCAATCGTTTTAAAAATTTTCTTAGGTAAAAATCACTGAATTTGCACATTTCCTTTTTACATGTTACATGTCAGAATCCTAAGCTGAGGCTGCCCCAAGCTTCTCTACTCAGCTTTATGCACAAGCCCTGTCTACCATCGGAGTGCACTCAGTGAGTGCACAGAGTTGGATCGTGGCGCCTGCCAGTTTCTGTTTGTCAGCATGTGGCCAGTAATATAATGTTGCAGAAACATTTAACACCAAGACTTTGTAGAGCCTCTGCAACGTCTTTAATGTAAGCGTGACATCATTGTTCTTGCTAATCGGACGATAAAGTGTCGAGAATCTTCACATACGGAGGTGCTACAGTACTCACCTCATCCTTTTTTATTACCAGCACCAGCTGGAGAACAGCACATCAAATTCATTAAAGATATTTTAATGCTTTGCTGAATGAATGAATGAATTTCACTGCTAAGATGGAGGATTATATACCCAAGCACACCAGAAGGTGATCAGACTTTTACAGGGAAGTATCAGCGCTTTTCCTGGAGAATAATAGTGTGCATGTACTTCATATACTGATAAAAGGTAAAAGTAAAAAAAATAATAATAAATGGGACTAAGAAGTATGAAAATCGGCACAGATTCTTTATATAAGACCCAAAAAACCTCTTTCTTTCCTAAAGTTTTTTTTTCTTTTTTTTTTATCAGCATTGTTCCATTCAGGACTTTTCTGATTTATTGTTGTAAGAGCCACATACAGGCGCCAAGCTCGTGTTCAGGAGGACGGAGTATCTGGAAAATATCACTGTGGTAAAAGATGGAGACACACCAAGCAGATGCATGATTGTTTTTGTGTTCTGTTGTACCTTTCCCACTTAAGATTGTGAAAGGAGAACGTGAAAGGAGGCTTTAGATGCAAGATTTGGACATATGACTGGCAGTAAATGGTTCTGAATGGCTCTGTTTCTGAACCAAGAGAACCATGGTGGGTCTGTTTTGGACCCTCATGCATGAGTGACACCACTGTAATGGCGGTGTTGAACTTGAAGGGGATTATTGATCAAAAGGGTGTTGCGGCTGACTGCTCCTTTACCTTTTAATGAAGTTTTCCTTTAATTTCATCCAAGGAGGGTGGCTGGCCGCCTGGCGCTAGGTAGAGCGAGCACAAGGTGAGATGTGGAAGGCTGGGTGGGGGGGGTTTCTCTCAGGTTCCCACAGAGCCACCTCATAAAAGTGACACGCCGTTGATGAATATGGGCGTCAGTGGGCTCACTGAGCCCTGGGTGGGCTCTCACATCTGTGCTGGATGAGGGATGGTCACACAAGAGCAGCAGCGGCAGTGCTAACATTATGGCATGGTGTTAATAAAGCAAACAGACAACACATCCCTGG
Organism: Dunckerocampus dactyliophorus; assembly: GCF_027744805.1. Lineage (NCBI taxonomy): Eukaryota > Metazoa > Chordata > Actinopteri > Syngnathiformes > Syngnathidae > Dunckerocampus > Dunckerocampus dactyliophorus. The sequence continues at coordinate 11,475,002 of NC_072831.1, forward strand.
TGCTACCTGATACCTCAGCCTCACCGGGAGTCTGGGAGTTTAGACGCCACCAAGTAGGAATGAAGGCAGAAATCATAGTGAGGCTCACCACTGTTTTTTGTTGACATCTTTACTTATATTAGCGATATAAACAACTTCATCTTTCTGACTCACTCGCTGTTTTATACTGTACTTGTTTGGCCTATTTTTGATTTAACAGGAGGAGGGGGAGCCAGTTGCTTAAATAGCATTTGTACTAAAACAATATATCACATTTGTTTCACATCATAGCACTGTACTGTATATTTACACTCAATGGCCACAACGTTGCATATACTTGAAAATCTAAAACGAGAGCCGAATTCAGAATTATGCTTTTCATATTGTAATATACAATGTATTTAAGCTACATAAGGGACAAAATATTCTGAATCACCTGTCAGTAAGAGGTAGTGCAGTTACTCCAACTACGATACAGTACATCAACAACCTTAATAATAAACAGATTTTGAAATTGATACCCCCTCGGACAGTCCCAGTCAGTTGAATTGAATGGAATTAAATTTTTAATTCCCTCACAGGATAAATAAAGTATATCTATCTATCCAACTTTATTTCATTTATTATTTTTATTTAAAGTAGATAAAACTACAGATGGACACATGGTATCTGTCCAAAATAACGAAATATTGAAAAGATGAATAATAATCAAAACATTTGAAAATAGAAATCCCTGTACCAGCATATACAGTTGTGTGAAAAAGTATTGGCCCACCTCCTGATTTATTTATTTTTTGCATGTTTGTCACACTTTAATTTTCTGATCATCCAACAAATTTAAATATTAGTCAATGACAAAATAACTGAACACAAAATTCAGTTTTTAAATGAAACCTTTTATTATTAAGGGAGAAAAAAAATCCACACTTACATGGCCCTGTGTGAAGAAGTGATTGCCCCCTAAACCTAATAACTGGTTGGGCCATCCTTAGCAGCAACTACTGCAATCAAGTTTGCGATAACTTGGAATGAGTCTTTTACAGCGCTGTGGAGGAATGTTGACCCACTCAGGGGCCGTTTTTGCCCAGTGTCTTTCTTAAGCTGGAGTCATGAACACTGACTGAGGCAAGAGAGGCCTGCAGTTCTTTGGATGTTGTTTTGGGGTCTTTTGTGACCTCGTGGATGAGTTGTTGCTGTGCTCTTGGGGTAATTTTGGTTGCCCGGCCACTTCTGGGAAGGTTCACCACTGTTCTATGTTTTCACCATTTGTGGATAATGGCTCTCACTGTGGTTTGCTGGAGTCCCAAAGCTTTAAAAATGGCTCTCTAACCTTTTCACACAGGGCCATGTAGGTTTGGATTTTTTTCTCCCTTAATAATAAAAGGTTCCATTTAAAATTGCATTTGTTCAGTTGTGTTGTCATTGACTAACATTTCAATTTGTTTGATGATCTGAATAATTTAAGTGTGACAAACACGCAAAAAAATAAGAAGTCTGGAAGGGGGCAAACACTTTTTTACACCACTGTACCTGTAGTTTAGAAATTAGTTTTGAAATGTCTTCCCTTTTGGGCTAATCTGTCCACTGTAACATAATGTAATATGATATCATCTATTTGTTGTACATTATTTTTCTTTCATTTTAGTTTTGAAGTGATTCATTTTTTATTTGACTTTATTTCATATACAGTATTGACCTTTTTGGTGTGTGTTTTTCTCAATAACACCCGAACATTTTAATAATATGGACCCTGATGTGCCAGTGAGGACAGTTGTGACCCTCGGAGGAAGCAAATGTCAATGTGGAGTTAAGTGGTCATATGCTTCAAATTTGGGTTCCACTCGGGATTCCCGGTTGAGTCCACTGCTCCATCTGATAAGTTGCCTTCGCCATCTCTATGCTAAATTTCACTTGGCATACAAACAGTTCTGCTTATGTGGATGCTTTTAGGTATCTCTCTCTAACAGAGCCATGTCAGACTTCGGTCCAACTCAACATACAACACAGTTTATGTCCATATTTTCTACTGGGGAAATGAAGGAATGTGGACCTGTCTGTCCAAATAGTTCCTGATTCCCATGGTTTTGTAATGGTCTTTTTTTACCTAGCTGTCAAAGAGGAATGCTGCAGCAAAGACTCGCACGGCAACACCATCATCAGCCTGGATTACACAAATTCAGTACAGTTACATGTGATGTGTGTGTGTGAAGTGTACAGGCCTGGCTTGATTTTGTTTATATTTTTTAGGTAGTGCGAGCGTGTTTACATCTGTTTCAAGTGAAGCTTTGTGTATCTGCTCGTTGCATGAGCTCCGTAGAGTAAAAAGAAAGGAACTGTTGCTTGATTTGTGCATGGTCTGACACCGTGACCCAGGGTCAGGAGAGGACCCGACTGACTCTGATCATTGTGCCAGAGCTTGCCTGCTGCAACACGGCAAGCTGGAACGGCATGTCGGTTTGCTCAGTCTAAACAAAGCGTTTCTTTTGTCCAGTCTGGAATGATCTACAATCTGTTTTTTCTGAGCATCCCAACAAAATGACGCAGAACTGCAGGGGAATGGGAAGCAGGCTCAGGCCAAGCTCACATTTTCCCCCAGCTGGTCAGCATATTGTGCCATTTCACTCCCTGTGAACATGTCTTACATTAGCGTCACAAAAGCCACCTTGCATCCGGATGTCAGAATTTCTGAGTGTCAGTCAGTGTGGGACAAGGGAGCATCTCTTGAATCATGGCCTCCTTTTATCAAAGCTTTGACAGGCTCAGCTAGAAAATGTCTTTCATGTTTGGGTCAGAGAGGCGAGCTGAAGCAGCAGGTTTCTTCTTCTCCTGCATGTGTGTGCTGAAGAGTGTCTCACCTAAAGTTCAGATTTGGTTACAATTGGATTCGACTGGAGGGCGGACCTACAAACCTGGAAAACTGATTTGATTCAGTGGTTTGCATGCACTCACATGTGCTTATTCACATCTTTAATTGTCTGCCAGTAAATACAGTATGTTAATCTGTGAGTGTGTGTGTGTGTGTGTGTGTGTTGGATAACTCTGTATCCTGCAGACTGTGGGGGTCAATGTGATAATGGAGCCACCACCACTGGCTCTCCCCTGTGTCCCAGCAGGGTAGAAGGTTTGCTTCCAGCTCTCTTTCTCGCCTCTCTGTCGGACTCCCTATCCATCATTTTTAGTTTCTTTTTGACACATTTTTTATTCTGAAGTGAATTATTTTTGACAAAGAGACTCCATCACAGCAGCCTATCTGGAATAGTTCACTAGTAAATCATTATTGATATTTTCCTTTGGATTTTATGTTTAGGTTCTCAACGTTGTTTTTACTCCAACAGGTTCCAAGAAATGGTGAACTACTTTGGAATGAGGCCAAAGCCAGGTGATAAAGAAGTGGCCCCAAATTACGTCTTTATGCTCTGGTATGAGTTCTGCAACGACTTCAAGAACGCTTGGATACGACAAAGCAAGAACATCTCAAAGGAGAGGTGAGCTGCTCCATTCACAAGTTTCAAGTTTACTGCATTTTTTTCCTATACTTAAATGTATTTGTGGCGGTCCACCACAAATAAAAATTCGGACTGCCATGAATGGATTGGGCGCTAATGGTTCGCCCTCACTCATAAACACATTATTTTAACATCCCGACAGAGGCACACAAAGTCTTGACGGTCTTTTTAAACTTTATTGCCAACCGAAACGCACCAACAGCAGTGCTCAGTTTCAACACCTTAAGCTCCCACACACGTTTCTCAGTTGCTCTCCACACCAGCAACATAACACTTTTTCATTATCACCGTTCACACTCACGGCGTGGTGCATTCACAAACACTGGAATCCTGGATATCCACATTACAACACAAGCAGGTCATTACATTATATTGGGACCATCTGTGAATGAGCTAGCCATTCCAACGCTGTACAGTAGATGGCACCATGACTCTGCTTTTTAATACACCTCATATGCACCTGGTCAGCGAATAAGAAGATGTAGCAGGAGGGATCAGTGTTGCCAACTTAGCAACTTTGTCGCTATATTTAGCGAGTATTCAGACCCTAGTAGATTCTGTTTTTCAAAAAAGCTACTAGCGATAAATGTAGTGACTTATTCTTGATTTTTGGAGTTTCTGACATAAAAGAGCATTGCTCTTCTTAATGAGCAGCCAGTGCTGCTGTGAGCCCGCCCCTCCCCAATCTAAAATCATTCAAGCAGTTTTGCTTGTGACATAAAAAAAAAAAAACACTAAAAGAACAACCGAATGTTCATTTGTATTTATAAACATATTTGTTTTGCTTTGCATGGTTTTGCTAACTTTTTGTCTCCCACAACATCCATAAAAATGACATGTGCATGCGTGATGGCCAGTGATGCAAATTAGACGATGTGTCATGTAGCACGCTGCCGCATGTTGCGGGGGTGAGCATATTCAACATTATAATACATTTATAATACATTTTTAGCATCATGACATGAGCAATTGATCATCTTGCAATTGTCAAACAGCAGACAATTGTAGATAATCATTTGCATGGATGTACCAAAGCTTTTGCAACTTGAAACTGCTTTTTTTGATGTGCACAAGTGACATTATATGTGAAGATTGCATGTGTGTGCAGTACTTTCAATGGCCACAGCATCAGGTGCATCTGCACAATATTATCTACCAATATCAATACAAACGCTGGATTAAAGATTTTTTAATAATACTATACGGAGGAGTGGTTTTCAACTGCTTTGGCTGCGGGACCCACCATCTCCCTTCGATGACAAGCGGCACCCCAAATTTTTAACATACAGTAAACTTCTCAAATACCGTAAATTCGATGTATAAGCCACTCCTTTTTTCTTAAACTTTCAACCCTGTGGCTTATAGAGCGGTGCGGCTAATTTATGGCTACATTCTAATCTCATGACATCTCCTTTACTTCAGAACGACTTCTAATTGTTTAAATACGGTGCCGCTCGCGAGTCAGTGAGGAAATGGTAGCTCTTTCTTTGGCAAGAGCTAATTACGAGCTATCAGTGCATTCACAACAAGCTCGTCAACCCGCTGGAAACAATATAACAATCTGACTCACTGTGTCATTTTACAAAGAACACTAAACTCATCACACAGCAACTTAACACTCAAAAAGGATACCTGAGAAATATACAAACATATAACAATATGAAAATTAAATTGAAAAAAAAAACATTTTTGTGAAACCAAATAAAACACTGTTATGATGATATTATTATGATATTAATAATAATAAGTAATAATATATCATAATAATGCAATATTTCCTTTAATACGTCATCTTTCACTCTGTAAAGTTGTGGAATTGGCACAATTCGTACTGTCCGTCACGTCCTGGCTTTTCAATAGTGGTGTCAGCATTAATAGTTCCAGCTTGTACGTAGTTGAATATTACCAGCTCACTGTTCTTTTCTTATCTACTATCTTTGTCTATTTATGTCAGGGCTATCCAGCTGTTCTTTGATATTTATAATAGAAAAAATATATAATAAAAAAAACCTTATACATATATTTAAGACAAACCTTTGTGTTTTTATTAGTTATTAGTTATTAGTTATTTTTCTAGTTACATTATGCCTTTTTGCTCTATTAATCAACACGTTCCACAAATGACTGAAGATTCCCATCCTCATATTCAGTCATTTTTGTTATATTTGTGCGGTTGCTTAACAACTTGTAGGCGTGATGTAAAATTAGTAGAGCTGTCAAAAATAGCATGTTAACAGCGGTAACTAATATATTTTATTAATTACGTTAACTTTTTTTGCGTAATTAACGCATACACATCATGGCAAGCCACGGCTCTCTGTTGTTGATGAGGCAGCCCAGTATATCCCTGTTATAACTTTATTCTGACCTGAACACATCAACAGCAGTGCAATTCCAACACCATGCACAGTCATGGAAAAAATAATTAGACCAACCGCGTTTCTTCAGTTTCTTGTTCATTTTAATGCCTGATACAACTAAAGGTACCTTTGTTTGGACAAATAGAACAATGACAACAAAACAGCTCATAAGAGTTAAATTTTTTGGCAGTACAATGCTATAGCTATTCATGTAAGAACTTACGTGATTTTGGTTATGATCAAGAAAAGCATGGAAGTTGCTAGATATCAGCTCTGAAATGAAACTCTTATGAGCTATATTTGTTATCATCATTATATTTGTCCAAACAAACGTACCTTTAGTTGTACCAGGCATTACAATGGATCAATAAACTGAAGAATTTTTTTTTCCATGACTGTATGTACTGTATCTCCATCTCCACAAACAAACACATCTCTAGTCCATTCGTCATTGCAACGACACTTCATCATTGTCACTAGACAGACTGCGAGTTGCATTCACGGACACTCCGAACATCACACCAACGTCTTTATTATGTGTGTATGTGTGGTCTAAATAAACAGAAAGACAAAGAAAAACAACAAGTGGATATTCTTATCGCTCACTTTGTAACTCTTCATGCGGGAGTACAATATGCTGCATTTAAGTGTGCTCGGAAATCCCAGAAAATTCACTCAAAACATGTGAATTCATCTTAAATGACGTGGTGTCTTTGAACGCAACTACTCATTGCTCATAATAACACAGTTAAAGTCTGATTCAAATATTCATGCCATTAAAGAAACCAGTGTTCGGTAAATGGATTTTCAGACATGTGTGCCGTCTCTTAACTTGATTTCAATTTTAAGTTAATTTGCCGCTGTTAGTATATGCAAATATACGCAATCCTGCCCTGTCACATATCTTTCTTTCAATAAAATACAGTAAAAATGGGTGTATTTCAGACATGGTAATGGTAATGGTAATGGTTTAATTTATTTAAACATGAATACAAGTTACTTTGGAATACATCGCATAATACAATTCCCATTTCTACATGTCCAAAAAGGAGTAGGAAGAAGCAAAGCTTATTTAATCCTACCCCTCATCCGTTTCACATCAACTGCAATGCATTTCTTCACTTCCTGTATTCTGAATGTACTCTTTGCTAGTTTAAAAGACATAGGAAAATGATAAGGTAATATATGATAAGGTAAGATAGTGTGACATGGTGATTAATCATGATCAATTCATTTGAACCCCATGATTAATCTGATTTAAAAATTTGAATCATTTGACAGCCCTTAAAATTAGAACGGAGTGTTCATGGCTGATGTGTGGATGCTGGGATGTAATTAGAGCAGAGGGGGAGGCCATCAAAGAGGATGCAAACACAAGCTGCTCAGGCCTCCAGGCCCTGAATTTATGATGTTTCCTCTGACCTAAGGCGTCATTTTGGGGGGCATTCCACCAACTCTCCTGGCGGCCGACTGTCTTTACTAGTGAGCCCACAGAGGCCACCGACCGTTAAAGGCCGAGCATTATGGGAGAATTGATAAACACTGTAATGAAGCTGGACATGCAGCCCAAAGGCCAAAAGCGCTTCACGTGTGGAGAAGACTGCGGGAGAGCAAAGATCGTTTTTGTGTTGTTTTTGTTTTAAGTATGTTCTGGTGCCATCGTGGCCCTTCCCCAACCTGGACTCAAAGGTGCACATCAGAATGTGAATTATTTCCCCGATCTAACCCAGTCTGGCTAATACCTTAATTCTCTATGAGATCACGGAGTTCCCCACCACAGACCCATGTGCTGGAATTTAATTATAGAGACCAGGTTTACTGGGGTATCCAGTCTCACATTACTCACAGCTGATTGTGCTTATGTACAATTAACTTTATTTTAAATACTTTTGGTGCACTCATAAAAGCCAAGTGTTTTTTAAAGGCTGCCTCATTAGCTCATCAACCCGACAGTCGACGGGGCTTTCACTCATCGCAAGCTGGAGATGAGCAAAGTTCCCAGAGGGATCGCTCCTACAAATAACTGGACAGTGATATGACGCCATCATCAGGATTGCTACTATGAAAGCATGACTAATTTAAATAAGAAGGAAGAAATCAGTGAAGTACCCCTGGTTGCCTCTACTGCTGCCTTTATGCAAGGCACCTAACCTCTACCAGCACACTTGGTTTGACACACTTCCAATGCTGTTACAGAGCAAACATATGAAAACTGGGACTAGTTTTTGGAGAGATGCAAGTGTACTCTCTGTCAATGTACACTTAAGCAAGGCACCAAACCCCAGACCTGCTGGGCAGCCCCAGGAACCCACTGTGCATGTGTATAATAGATACATAGATACTTTATTAACCTCCAAGAGAAATTCACATTTCAATAAAACGAGCAAGGCAAGACAGGAGAGATAAGAAAATAGAATAAGAATAAATAAATACAGAAATGCGGAACAGATCATATGTCATATGTCGGGGCCGCACTGTGGTTAGCATGTCGGCCTGAATCTGAAAGATGTGGGTTCGAATCTCTGTTGGACATTTCTGTGTGGCGTTTGCATGTTCTTCCCGTGCGTGTGTGGGTTTTCTCCGGGTACTCCGCTTTCCTCCCACTTTTCAAAAACATGCATTTTAGGTAAACTGGCGACTCTAAACTGTCCATGGGAATGAATGTGAGCGTGAATGATTGTTTGGCGATATGTGCCCTGCGATTGACTGGCGACCAGTCCGGGGTGTACCCCACCTTTTGCCCAAAGTCAGCTCCAGCATACCCCCACGACCCTTGTGAGGATTAAGCAGTATAGAAAATGAATGAATGAAAGTCATATGTAGTATTCTGGTCACTAGGCGTCAGTAATGTTACACTGATGAGACATGACATTATATATATTAGATTACCGGTACCTTCCCACTGCATGTAGTCAGCCATGTCATGTCCAACATGATAGTGAAAAAAGTCCTCCTCCCATTCCATGTGGAAGTGGTAAGTTTTCTTACTTTCTCCGTCTCAGTTTTAAACCCTTTCTTAAGTTTAGAATAAATAAACCGGAGGCAATCTTGTTAGCTCGGTAGCATGCTAATGCTAAAGTGGTGGCTGTCCCTGCTGTGATCCCATAGCCTGGTAAAGGTGACTATAGGGCTGTTATTTCTTGTCTACAAGGCTCATAAACAGTCATAAAGAGGTTTTCTATGCTCTAACTACAAAAATATTCCATTTATTAATATTGAATCCTACTTTGCAGAAATTCACTTGTAATGGAAAACAATATTTTGCGATGAAAACAGCTTGGAACAGATTGTGTGATTGTGTCTAATTGATAGGATAACAAAATGAAACATGAATAGCACTCAGCAGTGCAGACCTCTGCCAAGGCTCTAAAAATGATAACATACAAATCCAGACTGGCTCTAATTAGTCACTGCTTCTCTTGGCCTCAATGCAAGTGGACTATAAAAGAAAAAAGGGGAAATAAATTCCTTCATGTGCATTTTATCTGTATTTTTACCAAAAAAATGCGTGCCACCTCTCCTCAAAAACTCATGAACATTGGTTTTATAGTAGGGATGCTCCAATCAGGGATTTATGCTGCCGATTGCGATACCGATCATCCGTGAGTGGGTACCGATCACATGGATTAACTGTACATTTGTCAATGTATTAATGATGAGTGCTATTGGCCAGGGCCACCATTAGATAATCCCCTGGCCAATAGGTAATGTTCATTAAACAATAGACACTTGAAAAAGTTAGTACGTACCCGATGGACATAACATCCACTTCCCCGTGGGAGACAAACGAGCTCCAAACTAACCGCATTGCGTCTTTGTTTGAAAAACAAGTTGGCAACCCTACGTGACAGCACACATGCACATTCATGTCATGTCTGTGTTGTCATGACATGAGTCGTCATGCCGCCGCCGCACGGCGATCGGCTTTGAAAGGCACTTATCGCCATATGCCGATCACGTGTTTTTGACCTAAAACCGTCCGATACTGATCTGTGGCCCATCTATCAACGCATCCCTGGCAGAGGTATGAAATAACTGTGTTACTATGATAAAGCTTGCATGTGTCGCTCAGCGTTAACGTACGTTTGTATGCTTGTGTACTTCAAGGTTGAAGGAAGCTCAAGAGAACATCAAGAAAATCACAGATGAGAAGCGAGTGGAAACTAAGAAGATTAACGCCAACAGTCTGGTAAGGACCCTTCCTGTTTTTTTGCATTTCTGTAACTTGAGTGTGTGTTTGTGGAAATCGTGTGTGTGTGTGTGTGTGTCCTCCACAGAAAGAGAGGCTGCGGCAGAAGGAAGCCGGCATGGCGTCCAGCTGAGTGAATTGGTGACGGGGCATTCTTCTGCACCCCTAATGGGTCTGGACCAACCCCACCCCCCTACATATTTTGTGGTTCCGCTTGTGCCGCCGTACAAAAAGAAAGCTGCAAGGGTGCACGGCTGCCACAAGCCAAAGTGATGAGGATCCCAAAGGCCAAAGGTGGACCTCATTCATCCAGCATAGCGTGACCTCTTGTGTCCAGCTTGTGAAAGGTCTCACTGGGTCAGCTCGCGGTTCTCCAACTGTGTCAGCTGACACGTCCATGAAGTTCTTCCCTCTCCTCATCTGTGCTGACAATCTGCTCCAATTGAAGCTGATCCCAGAACACAACTTCATGTCCTTTTAATGTAGCCAGCTTCTTTTCAACTCTTCATTTCTAAACTCTTGTAAATGTGATGTACAGGAGAACTTGGGCTTGAAGCAAAATAAGAAACATGATAGCCGCTGTCCTTCACATTGTTCACACATGCACATGTGTGATTTGTTGCTACATTGTGCACTATACCAGACACTGTTCTTCTGGATTCGGAGAAGAACGAAAAACAGTTTAGTACATTATTTCTCTGTTTTATTTCCATTTTAATGATGTCCAATGCATTTGTGAGATGAGTGTCCATGTAAAATGTGCAGAATCTTAACTGCCACCTAGCAGGTGCCCAGCAATCAGTGTCATGGCTGTGCGAAAAGCAATGTTTGTCATCATATGTCCACAGAACTCCATCCTCCAAAATGACAACGCTTGCACCCACAGAGTGCTGTTTAGCAGAAACTAACTCCAGGATTTGTGCCACATTGGCTAATCCTGGTTGAAGGGTGGAGTGCCATCCCACAGCAGTGTGTGACCAGCATGAGCAATAGATGCCAGGCTATTGTGGCTGTCTTCCACACGCTACGAAAAAAAACCTACATGGTCCCACTGTCATTTTTATTGACATCACTACAACAGCACAACAAGATGTTTGGTGCTGCTGTAAGTTGTAAGTTGTGCTGCTCATACCACAAAACCATCTTTTTTTTGTTGTTAAAACATTGTTAAAACAGAGAAATAATCACAAATGTACCAATGGTGTGATGGCACACCTTTCAAGCCCTTTTGTGCTTGCAATAGCTGTGTTGTGTAGCTCACTCAAAGTCCTTTATGGAGTATTATCTCAGCAATATTTCCCCATTTTTGCACTTCCTTTGCCATGCAGGGTTGTACGCTTTATGAATAACATAGACCCTTAGAATAGAAAGCAACGCAATCTTTTTGTTGTGCTCCTCATTGAAGAGGAAAAGTCTATTTATGTATGGAAGGATGTATTTTCCGTACAGCGTTAGATCCCTCTGAAGATTTCCTTGGGTGAGAAGCTGCACAAAGATGTATATTTTAGTTCGCATGTGGCCTTCATTCTGTAGTACAGGGTTGTAAATATTTCAGCATAACACCCAAAGCCATGATAGTCATAATACCTCAGACAGATGTCAACGATCAGAGTACATCCAGGATAAAGATGCATGTCCAATTCGCTTTTATTAACCCTCCAAAGTCTGTGCCCTTTATTTTTTATGGAAATCCAAACACTGCGACACTGGAATAATACAATAAGTGAGTCTACTGTATAGCAGCACTGTAATTATACGGAATTGTTTTAAATTTCAAGAATAAACTCAAACATGGTACTGTATTTATCTGTGATTTCATGTGTAAGAATGAAGTCATCGAACTAATCTGCCTTCATTTTTTAAAGACATTTCCAGGAAGGCTCCTAAAATAAGTGATTAGCGTTATAAACATGTGGAACTTGTTAGGCTATTGGAAGTTCCTTTTTAGAACAACTCAGATTTTAGGAATGTGAAGCGATACAGGTGGAAAATGTTACTTGATTTGCTGTGCCACTATAGACACACTCACTACTACTTAGTTGTACTACTTTGCATGAAGAAGGAAGCCATTACATCACCCCTTCCTTTTTTGGAAACCATCTAGTACTTGTTTATATGTATATTTGCCTGCAGAAAATATACACAGATGCTCTGTGTATCAATATTTTTATTCTAATTCCAGTTGTGAGATTTCACTCATTTGGCTATAGTTTACATGCGATTATATTTGGAAAGACGCTTATTGAATCACAGTTGCTTGTGATAGATAGATCGTACATGTGTACTTTTGAACTAAATACCAAGCAATCATAAAACCGGTTTCATAAAACATAAGGATCCATTCAGGAAATGCATGTGTGAATTACTTCATATTTTGTTTACAATGACCTTCCAATTTGGGGTTACATTAAAAATATGGTTTACTATACGATTAACCTCGTGCGACCCAGCAATACTTTGTCCTCTGTAAGGGATAAGCTTTTCACAGCCTTATTTCGAAAACTCGACAAGAATTAAAACCTGTTGTGCCCAGAAGAGGGCATCCCGCAGGGCTTTTCCAAGCGATGTCTGATTTGCCTGATTAATTAGAAGATCTGTCTGGCAGGATGTTTTATGAGCGCAAGTTATTAAATGTATCCAGTTATTGTACGCATTGTTTTAAGCAATAATTTCAGGTGGTTTTGGTCACACGGTAATTTTTAAGATACTGAAAACAACACATTTTCCCAATGTCCTCCGTGGTGGACACGTGGACTTACCAGCTACGTTGTCACGTAACTACAAATAAGCAAGAAGGAAAACTAGCTTCTTGCAGTATCATTCATAACATGTCAGGTTTTTTCTTGTCCTGTGTTAATATAACTGTTAAAATGGAATGGAATATAAAAATATTGGTGAGTAGAGCTCTAAATGGTCAATAACTGATGCTGGTTTTATTTATTTTTACTCTTTTGATGAGAGGAACGTTCCTCTCATCAAAGGAGTAGAAAGGACGACTGATTAAATCATTGTGCAGTAGTCCACCGCAAAAGACATTGTAATACAAAAATGCACATTTCTATTTGCTTACATATATATTATTTAATGCATTTTTCCGAGGTCGCAGGTGAATAAAGTAACGTTCTCCACATTCCAGCATCCATTTATTTTATATTTTCGGGGATAACTTAATAAAGAGTACATTCAAGATCATTTACATGAAACAACTATTTCAACTTGACGGGGTATACACCTCCACTGAACGTTTTTTAAGCATCGTGTTTCTTCCGGGTACCCAACGAACATCCTAATTCACATAAATCACTGACATTAATAAATCCTTCAAATGAAAGTTGTATTTTTAATCGCATGTTCCGTGTCCAAACGTTCGTTACTGTTGATCGCTCCAATTCCACACGGTGGAAACAATGTTTGAGTGAGTTCTTGGTGCGTGAAACGTGCTCATTACATTCCCGCGCTGCTTCTTCATTCCAGCTCCTTAAAAGTGTGAAGATTTACAAAAAAAAAAAAATAGTCATTTGCACTTACATGATAGTTTAAATGAAGCATGTCCATATTTGTTGTGCAAAAAAAAGAATGGAGGGAGGTTGGATTATCTTCTCCTGGCTGTGAAGACACACACACACACACACACACACACACAGTTTGAGTGTACTAGTCCAGCTCTATGGATATACAGCGACACTGCTTGACGCGTTGGATGCGTTTCTTCTTGGTGGGCGGCTGCTGGTCAGGACAGTTCAAAGTGAAAGTCATGGTGGTAAAGCGTTTGGGTTTGCAGAAGGAGCACGATTGGAAGGCGCCCTCCTCCCTGCGGATGTGCCTGGGGATGTAGAAGGAGTTACACTGTCCGTAGCAGAAGCGGTTAATGATGGTGCGGCTGATGCATCCCTCCTCGTGGATGGTCTGCTTGAGGGGCTGCGTCTTGCACCAGTCCCGTTTCAAATACTGGCGCTCGGTCACATGCAACGCCTCCTGGCTGGACTCCAGCACCTCGTCGGCCGGGGAGGACGAGCCGTGCCTCTGGCGGGGACCGGAGCCCGCCTGCTGTCGCTCCGATTCGTTGGGGTTGTTTTTGTCCGGATGAGGAATTGCGCCCTGGGAGCCTCGGTTTCTTTTGGACTCCCCGAGAGAGGACAGAAAGCCGAGGATGAGCAGGAGACTGCAGATGATGCGCGTCGAGTTGGCCATCCTGAGGGGAAAAAGACAAAATGCCTGAATGACCAACAGTGTTCAGAATTACGCGCAGCTTTTACGCAGCGTAAAGAGGCAATGCAACCCCCATTTCCATCAATTATCAACTTTTCACAGGTGTGTACAGTCAATCTATTTATGATTGATTTTTTTTAAAGTCAAATTTATCTGCATGAGGCATAAGGACAATAATTAAAACGTTGTTGCCTCCTATTTCTATTATTACGAGTCTCACCTGAACAGATTTTTTTTTAAAGCATTTCTCATGGCCCACGCAATCAACGTGTTATCGTCCCAAATTCACTGACCTGCAACCCTCAAGTTGATGTTTGTATCTTGTCGGCACCTTCCGTGGGCAGGCACCCACTCTCACCGTCCCTGTCGACTGTCCACTGGAGTGACTGCAGAAGGGTGGTAGACCAAGTCCAAGTCCTCCATAGACTTGGGGGACCACGCAGGTTTAATACCAAATTGCTGCAGCGCCGCACTGTCTCCCCTTTAAATGTCTGCCAGCTGAGATGCGAACTACGCTTCCCTCCACATTATTGGCTAAGAAGCATGTGGACCAAATCGAAACTTATCCGCCCCCTACTCCAACGCCTGAATGCAACACAGGGAGCAAAGGGGAAGAACAATCGAACGCATCACAACGACCAAGAAGGACACATGGATGTAGGGGCTTGGCGGATGAAGAAGAGCACCTGAACGCGTCAGTGACTTCATTAAATACATTAACTACTATATACTAATTGAAAGCAGATCAGGACACTTGAATGCAGCACAGGGGACCAAGGAGGGATGGCCAGTGAACTAATGAAAAGGACTACGAAAAATATAAGACATGACAGTTGCCAAGAAGGGACGAGACATTTGAATGCATCACATGGACAAATGACGGCTAAAAACTTGAATGCAATATAGGAAGCAATGGGGGCAGGACACTTAAACACCTCATATAACAAGTAGGGGGTACTTGAACGCGACCAAGGGGGCATGAATGTATGTGACAAGGACACATGACGGAGAGTACCTGAACACATCGCTGACATTTAAAAAAAATGATGCAGTACTTGAATGTATCACATGAACCAACCAGGTCAGGTGATTTGAATGCATCACAGTGGCCAAGAAGGGACAAAACATTTGAACGCATCACTTTGACTTGCATGCACACAGGGAACCAAGCATGACAGGGCACTTGAATGCATCGCATGGACCAAGGAGGTGAATGTATCACAAGAATCAAGCAGGACCAGGAAACTTGAATGCATCACAGAAGCCAGAGTGCAGGGAAGTTGAATGGGGGGGGGAATTGAAGAATCAAGGAACTATGAAAAAACATAATACATGCATGACAGTGGCCAAGAAGGGTTGAAACATTTGAATGCATCACACGGACAAATGATGGCTAGAAACTCAAACACTACACAGGGTGCAAGGAGAGTTTGGCATTTGAACGCATCAATGGAGCAAATGAGGGGAGGACACCTGAACACCTCACAGCGACCCAGAAAGGTAGGACATATGAATGCATGTATGAGCAGACCAAATGGGGGATGGTGCCTGAACGCATCGCTGACATTTTGGAAAACATTATGCAGTACTTGAATGCATCACATGAACCAACCAGGTCAGGAGACATGAATGCATCACAGTGGTCAAGAAGGCACAAAGCATTTTAATGCATCACATGGACAAAGGAGGTGAAAACACATGAAAGCACCACAGGGACGATGCAGGAGAGGACCCCTGAAAGCATCACGATATGACCTAAGAAACATTACATTTCAATGTATCGCAGTGACCAAACAGGGTAGGACACTTTCATGCATCACATGAACGGAGGAGAGGACACTTGAATGCGACCCAGTGTCCACGGAGGTGAGGGGACAGGGACAGATCAGTGTAGAACACTTGAACACAACACATGCAAGCCTAAGGACACTTGACATTTAAATGCATCCTAGTGAACCAGGGTAGGACAGCTGAATGCAACACATGTAGTAAACAGTGTGGTAGACCTAAATGCATCACAGAAGGTAAGAAGGAAGGGCACTTGAACGCAGCACATGAGTGCAGATGAGAGACTGAGTGAGTTTGTCATACAAAGACCTCAAACTCGAATGCATCACATGACAGAAACGCAAGGAAGATATCTTCTTTTTTGCGGCTAAACTCATTTTAAAGAGTCATTTCTTACAAAGAGGTGCTTAAGCTTTGGAGAGAATGCCTGATGCATTACAGACTAGCTGTGGGAAAAAAAAAGTTAAAAAAAAGTTTTAAAAAAATGGCTATACAACGCCCCCCTGTGGATGCTACAATATTGCCATTGACGCAACAAGATGAAAAAACACTTCAAAATGTAGAAACGCGGTTTATTTTTCGGAAAGGTTTTTTTTTTTACTGGCTGCTGGATTTGAAAATCAGACATTGACATGTCATCAATACTACCGGGCTATTTTTCATCATTTCCTTTTAAAAAGGTGCATTTGTTCTGACTTAACAAAAAAAAAAAAAAACAGTATGCAAATATGTAACAATAAAAAGGTAAACAGCCATAGAATACATAAATAAAAGATTTCCAGTCATCCCACCAATAAACTCATTCACCTGCACACTATAATCTACTCAGGCAGAGGCACATTTCATTAAGGCCATAAGACAAGACAAGCAGCACTTAATGTAGCTCCAAATAAATTAAATCCCACGTGTGTATGGTTCTTCCAGCTGCATATTAAGGCAAAGGAACGCTGTCTACAAATCCACAGGCTTGGTGGCTGACAGCAGTCGAGGTTGGTTAAGAGGGTTTCTTGGTGAACCTCGGTAATATTGTGCCTCCTTTACTAGCTGCTGCACATCCATCTTCTGAGTTCCTGCATCTGAGATAGAAGAGTCCACTTTAGTCTTGGGTTGGACCTTATTGGTCACATCGCCCAGAGCACAGGTCTTGACTTTACCAGCCAAGAAGCTTGGCTTTTTGGGTGGCTTCTTTAGGGGACGTGTGCTGTTCAGAACCAGTGAAGCTTCTCCCTTAGGTGGCTGAGGGTGTGGGTGGGGGGACAGGCTGCTCTCCAGGCTCACTGCTTTTATAGCTTTCATGCCTTGACTGGTGGTCCGCTCCAGATTCCCAGCGGGTCTCCTGCTCTCTCCCAGGAGAGAGTTGATCCTGCGAACCGCCTGACGCACGGGGGTGCGCTGGAACTTGAGCGGCGACTTGATTTGTAGGACTCTGGTGCCTTTGGGAGACTGAAGGGTGAGTTTGTTGAAGTGTTGAATGTGGTCTGCCACACGGGGCTTGGGGTGGGCCAGCCGGTTTGGACTTTTTGCAACAGCCTCTGTGAAAGACAAGTCCTGGTGATGCGCTGCACTGCCAGTTGTACCGATGGCATCTGTACCCAGCTCTTCTGCAAGGCCTGGCTTATAGGGAGTGGACTGCAGTCCTGGAGAGACACCCAGTCTAAAGTGGGTTGGACTCTGGAGGTCCAGAGCCTCAGCCAGTCTGCTACAGTGTACCCGCCCCACTGAGTCGTTGCTTCCCAACATCACAGAGTTGTTGTGGCTTACAGCGGCAGCAGAAAACGAACTCTGAGCAGCTCTCACTGCTGGACTGCAACTCCCAGCAGACTCTAAAACTACACTATCAATATGCAAAGGTGATAAGGTTGCTATGTCAAAGGTAAGGTTCTGCTCATGAACCAGACTGCTCTGGTGAGTCGGTGTCACAACCATAGGAGTCTTGGGCGGAGGGAGCAGGATGCTGTCTGATGATTCTGCGTGTACTGTCTCCTGCGGTAGAGCTGCGAGTTCAGCACCTGATTCTGGGAGGCTGTTGTGAAGCTTCGGCGGGGCCACTCCAGTTTGGCTTGAGGGTTTGAATATGGACTCACATTCCAGGCTCTCCGCACCGGAAGTGCAACACAGCTTCTTGGGAAGGCTGGACGCAGCCAGTCGTTTGGACATGACTATACTGGGTTCAGACACACAGTTGCTCTCCAGACGCACACTCATGGGTGTATCGGTGAAGGTGCCAACGCTGAAAGGCTGCTCTCCTTCAGGGGCCTCCCTGTTCCGTGAGGTCCGGTGGACACCTGGGTTACTTTGAGGGGTCAGCAAGTTGTCCTCAGACTTGCTTCTAAACTTTGAACCTATCAAGGTGGGAGAGCAGCAGCTATTAGTTAAGCAAAAATATTAAAAGAAGCAATGCAAAGACAACCTTCTGCAGTGGAAGTATACTTACTCTTGGAGTCTACGTTTGAGGGCTGAGCCGACGGACTGAACACGGTCTCTTTGGTGAAACAAAAACTGCTGGTGCGCTCCTGGGTGGCAAGTCGCCAGCCTATGGACTCAGACCCCTACACCAGCAAGCAGCATGAAATGAGAAATGAAAGATGAAATAGACTTAGAATTATTGTGTTAAATGAAGCCACAGATGCCACCCACAATGCAACATCTATTGTTAGTGCGTGACTTTTGGGGTTAGTTCTTCAGAGGATGGCAGAAACCATTCAGAAGAAACGACATATTGGACATTGATGGTCAGTCACTTTTATTAAGTCAAGAAGGTACATACTAATATAGAACATTTGTTAATCATTGACAGCTCACCCAGCGTACCAAAATAGTTGTATATGCAATAAGTATAGGTTTAAAATATCTAGTATAACAGTGCTATGCAAAATGATTGGGCATCAAAATAACATTTACCCTTGTACCATACAATCTCCTGTTACAACCATGCATGCATATCCACTCCCCTCCAAAAGTTAGGGGAACACCTGCATAGCAAGTTAAAAACTTGACATTTCAAGTCAGTCAGCACAAAAGTGTAACAGTGTGCATATGATTTGTTGCAGAAGATGACAGGATGTGCACAGCAGGGAAGCACTAAAGTCCTATCAGGCGAGCGAACTTACAGCGTCTTTGTGGCTCCTCCCCAGGCTGAACCGCAGACGCAGCGACTTGCGCGGTGCTTCTTTTTTGCCGACTTTGGGAGAAAAGCAGCCGGCTCGTCCCGATTCAACTCTTCAGGAATAAAATCAAGACAATAATCAATGCAAGACAAGCCAAAAACAGAAGTACACATTGCTCATCTTCTATCAAGACCACCCACTTTGGTTCCACCTGCACAATCCAATAAAAGCTCAGATACAGTAAGAGCTGTATCAGCACATGCAAAGATAAATTAACCACTGTATAATAAAACTAAAATGAAGTAAAACTACTCATTCTTTGAAGATGTCCGACAGACCCAAAGCAGTGGTTCATATGGTCACCTTGGGTTGTTTTATTAGCAACTATTAGGCAACGTTCCCCCTAATTTTTCCAAGTGTCTGAGCATTCATTGGACCTCTGTGAACGCCATCAGATGTGCACACTCTAGTATTGGACCTGTCCAAAACCTGAGAACTTGCGGTAGGCCAACTTCCATTCTGTGGTATTTTGTATACTGTATGTGTGGGTTCAAACGGAGAGCAAGGCATATTTCACAATGTAGCTTTCTTTATTGTCAACCTCAGACAAAACAAGCTGGGGAATTCTCTCATGCAATGAAGCGTCTGAATCTTGTATAAAACCCTTTTTTATCATTTCATTTTCCATTTGTTTTCTTGGTGAATATTTCTTTTGTTAGTTACAGTATGTATACTTTCATTTCCTTATTTGACATTCCTGTTTTGCAGCAGCCTGTTGGAGCACTATTTCATCCTGGAAATTATTTGAAATTGATGCCATGTTGTATGTTTACTTTTGTCTTTAAAAAAAAAAATAATTAAAAATTAAATGACCTTCTGGTCCCTTCGGCATTACAAACTCAGCGTAACACTTCCTGTATCTGGTATGTCCGGTCATCAAAATAAGCACGGTTACACCACACTGAGCAACGCTCTTATTTTGAAGGTCGGAAGTGTATTGTGTGTGTTCAGAAGGCTTCGACTGCTGCTAAAAAGATGAGCTGTGTACATGAATAAACGTGTCTCCTGCAGCCATGGCCCGTCCTTTATTTACACCGAAGTTCCATCCTCTGTTACAGTAGCTTTGCCGTTTTCACTGCTTACAAGCACCAACAGCGGGCTGCTGCCTGGCTATTTGCTCCGGCTAGCTTTAGCCTTTGCTCGATTGCTAGCTGTCAGTCTGGCAGAGCAAAAGGGGACAGTGACCTTTGTGGAGGTAGATAAGATCAGTGAATAAGATCAGTTCAACATGTAAGGATCGTCCGATCGGCAATACCCCAAAATTAAGGAAATCGGCGCCTAATAAAAAATATATCATGATCACCCCCCCCCCATACCTAATGTTGTGGCCAGTGTTTGCACAGTGAGACGTGAAAGCAAGGTGGGAATGTGTACCTGCTGACTTCATGTCTGCTGCTATGCAGTCTGCTCTTTCTCCTTGCAGAGGTTGCCGCCTGCTTTCGAGGCTTGCTTGCAGAGGGAAGGGTACTTTGGGAGGCATCCAACGCCCCTGAGGCGCTGTAAGCTACAAAACAGGAAAGAGTTTGAAATGATCTACACAGCAGAAGGTTTTGCTGGGCTTTGGACAACAATTAAACAATACCTGATCCAGGGGTGGAGGTCCCACTGAACAAGGAATTGGGAAGTACGTCCGTCCCAAGGTCCTTCTTGACAGGCCTACGTTTCTTGTTTGAGAGCCCAAAAGAATAACCAGAATCTAAAGAAAGTTTTCGCTTGGAGATGGGTGTCGCAATCACAGGAGTGGCAGAAGAAAAGACTAGTTTAAAAAAAAAATAAATAAATAAATTATTCAGCAATCCATTTCATGCAATCTATACAGTATTCTTCAGAATCCTTTACCTAATGGTCTATTATGCTCATCCATACTATCAATCCCTTACCTCCGAAACTGTGTCTATGTTTCCTCTTCATCCCTGAATTTTGGTCCATCTCCTGAAGCTCATTGTACACAGGGGATAGTACCCCTGACTCACAGGCAATCCTGGCTGATACTTTCTCTTCTAGGAACTGTGGCAAAACACCTATAACACACAGACAAAGTAAAGAGCTTAGTGCTTAACAAGACTAAGGCAAAAAAAAGACTAGCAGGCAGGTGTGTGTGTGTGCAGCGGTACCAAAGTTGTGGGCGTGCTCTATAAAACAGTGAACTACAGCCGTCTGCAGTTTGAGGCGTTTCTCTGTGTTGGCGTTCATCTTTTCTGTGCCGTCTCCAGAGTGGAGGAGGTTTGGAGCCAAGATCACTGACAGGTTGCAGCTGTCCATCTTATTTTGTGCACTCCTGCAATCAAACAGCAGCTTTTCAAATATGTAAAAAAATATATGACTTTCCCTCTTATCCAAGCTGACTGCAGGTGAGAGGGGGACTACACCCTGGACTGGTAATGTACAGTATAATATTAATACATATTTAAAATATATCCATCTGTAGTAAAACCCACTTTGCTTCGTTGCTTAGTTTTTATGCCAAGTAAATTCCGCACAGTATACGTATAAGACACCACCTTTATGAAGATCTATTTTTGTGGAAATGAATTAGGTATTAACACTTCTACACAGTCTACTTAAGTAATTAATCTAAAAGCAGTCAAATGGACATTGGTATAACTGACTGTTACACGTGACTGTTAAAAAAGGAAAGGCAGGCACCTCTTGGACACATTTTGAAGGAAGTCAAAGAAGTGCCGCAACACACTTTGGTTCCTGTCTGGCAGCAATGAGGAGAGAAGCATGGTGGCGCAGGTCCGCTCCTCTTTGGTAGTGAGCTGCTGGGCCTTGAGGAACGCCTCCTGCAGCTCGATAGGCAGCACAGGCTCTGGCAGTTCCCTGAAAAACTGCTTCACCAGGCCGGCCACATCACAAGGAAGAGCAGTCGCCAGGCACTCATCGCCCAAATCCACCTTAGCCTGAAGACACCCACAACAAAACCCTGTTGTCCAAAAGCTACCTTTCAAGAGGTCAAGGTCACTCAGTGAGAGCAAGGTCACCCTCACTCACCCGTAGTGCTTTCAGGCGGACAACAGAGCCTGATTTTCTGAATAGGCCCTCTGTGTCGATATGTGCTTGTAGCTCCATGCATGCATCCACCAGAAAGCTAAGACAGCAAAGATAGGTCAGTCTATTCAATAGGAACAAGAGACAACTTGCTTAGTATTTATTGCAGTGGAATCTCTAAAGTCAAACGCTGTCCGTTCTATGACACTGGATGACTTCACATTGTAAAGTGAATTCATTCATTACAGCCTCAATTCTAAAACATTTTGTCTTTTTTACAGTACAAGCAATGTTTCATGTATAAACTCCATCATACACAGTAAACATTGTCAAATAAAACTTGTTCATCAAATACCATTTCTGGCTCTATGGTTAATGTTTCACAGGTCAAAAATCCACTTCAGAAGCATTTAACTTCAAAGGTTCCACCGTATATATGAATGGCTATTTGCGCTTACCGTGGCACGCACCCACACTCCATGTTATAATATGGCAAGCTCTCCAAAGGTACGCCAAAAACCTTTGACTGGGGGGCACAATTACAAATCAAAATTACAAAAAAACTTCAGTGACAGTTTTGATTGACAGTTACAGATGTATACTGCTAAAAAAAAAATAAATGGAACACTTAATCAATCCCAATGTCAATCACACTTCTGTGAAATCAAACTGTTCACAACAAAGATTGACAATCAATTTCACATGCTGTTGTGCAAATGGAATAGACAACAGGTGGACAGCAAGACAATCTCAATAATAATAACAATAATAATAATAATAATACATTTGATTTCCATTGATAATTTTTGCGTGATTTTGTTGTCAGCACATTGAACTATGTAAAGAACAAAGTATTTAATAAGAATATTTCATTCATTCAGCTCTAGGTTGTGTTATTTTAGGGTTCCCTTTATTTTTTTTTAGCAGTGTATTAATATAGAAATACGTTTTAGTACACTGTTGTGTAGTGCTTGTAGTCTGCAGCGGCTCTGCTTTTCTTTTTTTTTCCCTCCCTAGATTTTGCTTTAGTTTACGTCAGATTTTCTCCACATTTTGGCACAAGCCCAAACAAAAGGGGAAGTAAAATGTGATTTGTAAGAGACAAAGTCTCATGGTCAAGAATCTTGTGACTCCTAACACGATTACAAAAGCACAAAGGGTAACCATCGACTGAAGCTTGGTTAAGATCGCTTCAGTTTGGCTTCAGAGAGCCAACTTTCCATTTTAGGTTTGTGAAAAAACATTTGTGTGTCTTATTACACCTGGCTTGTAAAGAAGTGTATGGTATGTGTGTAATCACAGAAAAAGCAAACAATGCCTCTCTGTCAAGCGCCTGGGAATATATTTCAGTTATATGGAAATATATTCAATAGTACAGAGCGAAAACAAGGTCACTAAAAAAAAATGTAAATGTAAACGCCTAGTTTCTTGTTCATTTTAGTGCCTGCTCCAACTAAAGGTACATTTGTTTGGACAAATGAACAAGGGTAGTCTAATATTTTCCCATTACTGTATCCTAAAAATGTTTCAATTTATAACTTACCGAATTGGTGGCTGTTGACTTGCACCTAGCTCCTTTGTTTTTGTTGCAGCTCTTTGTCTTGATTCCATACGCTGACTGAAGATGTTGCACAGCCACTAGTCGGATCATATTTCTCTCCTCGACCATCATTTTAAAGACCTATCTATCTTCTACTTGTAACACTGTACAATACGGTAAAAAAAAAAACACTTTTTCCCCCAAAAGTCGTTGTCCGAGTAGTACAAATACTTCTGTTGCTAGGACATTTTACATATATGTAGATGATACACCAAACATATTATAGTTTTACAAACTAGCACAATATTTTTTTAAAAATCAACTGCTCAGTTAGCTTACATGAGAAGACGTTATAACAGCCACAGAACAGACCTTAACTAAGGCACGATACCAATAAAACAAAAAACGATGTTACCGCGAAATCTCAAATCGCCCTTTATGTGCTCCATGCATCGAATACGTTGAACTGTACCAATTAGCTTGTCTACTATATTGCTTCAGAGTCCAGACGCCATTTCGTTAGGCGAAGCTGTCTGCCCGTTTCCGCTGTGTATTCAAACGACAGCGCCTGCCTTCTATCTGTGCACTGATTGGCTGGACACAGTTTGAATGCTTTTTACTGTTGCATTTGGTTTAGATGTCGATGGCAGCCTACACGGGCGGAGCTATATTTTGAGGCATTAAAGAAAGGTTTACACTAGGAAGCAATTTAAAAAAAACGACTGAGCCCAATATCTGCACATTTTACTGTAACATTTGTAACTTGCCATTTACTGCGATATGAACATACAGTACTGCATATGAAGGTTATGCAGCTATAAGAAAGAACCATTTATATAAAATTGAAGGGTTGAAAGTGGTTTTGGTAAGTTACAGTAATGTTTAAGACATTTTTCCAATGTCCTGTGGCGGAGATGGGGTCACACTACTTATACTTTTTGGTTGATGCAAGGAATGCATTAAGTTGCAAATGCATGTGTACAATCAAGAGCAAAAATTGCTTCTTGCATCATTCATAAAATAACCGAAAAGGTGTGTCATAAAATGTAAATAAATAAATAATCCCCAAACGAAGAGGTTTTTTCGTCCGATCGCAGCTAGGGGCCGCAATGTGCCTGGCAGTACCTCAACTTGCAGGAGAAGAAGAGAAAAAAACAACAAAGAAGACCTATCATACTTCTGTGTTCAAGTTCGTTCAAGTAGAGTCGTCGTCTTCTTGTAATTCTAAATACAAAAGACCATATTGATATCATTTTATGCCACTGCGCTATTTTGTTATAGCTTATATTTTCTTGTACAAAGTGATGCAACATGGCAATAACCGTAGCTGTTGTCAGTCGGTGTTTTCTCGCGAGGTTAGGGACACACGCTCGGTGTCAGAGTCGAAGAAACATTTCCCTGATTGACACACCATGCAGCCAGTTGCCCATGGTAGTGTTATACAACCACGGGGGAACTGGCGAAAACACACGACTGGACCGAAAAGCTCCAGCGTGGGACAGGAAAGGAGGAGAACGTGACGACCACAGCCACTCCCGGTTGCTTCAGACATTGTCAGTGGGCTTGGGACTCTGTGGTGCTGTGTTTCTGGACAGTAAAGAGGGCGGACTCGCAAAGGACAGAATATCACATGGGGTACTTGAACGCATCCTTTTGTCAGCA
This sequence comes from Dunckerocampus dactyliophorus, assembly GCF_027744805.1. Classification (NCBI taxonomy): domain Eukaryota; kingdom Metazoa; phylum Chordata; class Actinopteri; order Syngnathiformes; family Syngnathidae; genus Dunckerocampus; species Dunckerocampus dactyliophorus. The sequence goes on from NC_072831.1 coordinate 11,500,393, forward strand.
GAGTGTGCGTCCCCATTTACACCCGACAGTCCTCGTTATAAATACAACTTCATTGCAGATGTTGTCGAAAAGTCCACTCCAGCGGTGGTCTACATCGAAATCGTGGGCAGGTGAGTTCTTTTAATAGACTGTGTGGACATGCCAGTTTAACCAATAACATTTTAAAATGTTAACAATAATATGGAGTACATGACAACATCGAAAGGAAATCTTAGCTCTCTCTGACCACATGGTCACATGACTAACACCTATATAGCACAACAGCGCAGCAACAGAACCAATGTTGTAAGATCAGTAAGGAGCAAACTGCTTAGCGATTATTATTATTCAAGTGATGAGTACGACGATCCAGATTTTCTTGCTAGGAATTGAGATTGCAATCATGGGGATGATTTTTTTTAGCTTGCACACACACACACACACACACACACACACACACGCAATGTCCAGGACCATCCGTGTGTGCTTATGTTAGATATCGCACTGTCCAATGGTCTTTCAGACGTTCATCATGAGAGGTTGCGGAACGACAAGTCGACGGGGGACTTTCTTAATAGAAATAAATAGAAAGACTGAAAATAAGCCATCAAGTCAAAAAGATAGCACACTTGCTCACTCATCAGTTCATATACGTAATAGAGACGACTCCAAATAAAAGTAGATTGATTAATGCGGTTGCTCCTCCTGCATGCTGATGAATGACAGATGCCACCGGCAACACGCAGCGGGTAGAATCAGGGCAGTAAAGCCAATTCGGCCTGGCCGTCAAGGCTCCCTGGGGGACGAGGAGAGCGAGGAAGAAGTGTCTGCCAGTGATGGCAATGTAGTGCGAGCCCTTCGGTGAAATGGCAGTTTAAGCAAAATAGAAAAAAATAGTCATTTAGAAATAAGATCACATGTTAGTGTAAATTGAGATCACTGTTTTTTTTTTTGTGCAGCCTGATTGTGGAGTTAAATCTTTTAACTAACTAAGAAGATTGCCTACAGCCACACTTGTTAACATCAATATTTTTTTGACCCAGCGCTAATTGGAGACTCCGGTGATTATAGAAGATTATAGTGTTCCTTTTACATATGGATCTTTAATTAAATATCCCCGTTTCTTTTTACAGACACCCATTTTCAGGGAGGGAGATGGCCGTGTCCAATGGCTCCGGTTTTATTATCAGCAGTGATGGACTCATAGTGACCAATGCTCACGTGGTGGCCAACAAAAGAGGGGTCCGTGTCAAGCTGACTAATGGAGAAATATACTACGCCACCGTGCAGGATGTTGATCAGGTGGCGGACATTGCTACCATCAAAATCTCTGCGAAGGTGAGCGAGAGTTAGTTCTACACGTGTCCCATGTTTATGTGGAGTTATAATTAGATTGTTGTCATAATGTATTTTTATTTCATTGAAAACGGCCAATCTTGAGTCATAATACAGTGTGCAAAACTTGCGTGTTGTATGTGTGTCCACGAGGGGGCGCGTTTGATCTTAAAATGTTAGCTGGTCAACAGTAGTACACTATCGTAAAATAAACCCATGAGACCTTCTCCCCTGTATTCTTGACTTTTGTTGACGTTATGAGGCCTCAGTCACTCTTCTCTATTTACCTGCAGAATCCTTTACCAACACTCGCACTCGGCCGTTCGTCTGATATCCGTCAAGGAGAGTTTGTCGTGGCCATGGGAAGCCCGTTTGCTTTACGGAACACCATCACATCAGGCATCATTAGCTCAGTGCAGAGGGGCAGTAAGGAGCTGGGCCTGTCCAAACCCAACATGGAATACATACAGACGGATGCAGCCATTGATGTGAGTGTACAGTAATGAGAGGGATGTTTGCCACTTTCGTACAATTGTCTTATTGTCGCTTTTTTTTTTGTGGCTTTGGTTCGGCAGTTTGGGAATTCCGGAGGGCCACTCATCAACCTGGTGAGTCTGTGCTACTGCGCTAATGAATAACAATCAGTAGTGCTATTGTGGGTATTCTTATACATCATTGTCATCTACCAAGGATGGTGAGGTCATCGGGATAAACACCATGAAGGTCACTGCAGGAATATCCTTTGCGATCCCGTCCGATCGCCTGAGATCTTTTCTTGATCAAGCTGCAAACAGAAAAAGTATCCAAGTGTTCTCTTTCCTCTTGTACAAGTAGGAAAAAAGCTCTAACACTGACACTCTGTTGTTTTCATTTCAATAGAAGGTTCCTGGTTTGGCCAGTCGGAGACAAAGCGACGGTACATTGGCGTCATGATGCTTACACTCACACAGAGGTAAGGATCGCAAGTGCATGAAAGAGTCCAAATCAGTTTAAGTGTCGCCTCAAAACACTTCTTGTGTTTTATGCTGGTCCCGTAGCATCATTGCAGAACTTAAGTTGAGGGATCCATCTTTCCCAGATGTGACACATGGAATTTTGATCCACAGAGTCATCATGGGCTCCCCAGCAAACAGGTACAGCCTGAGATGCACTGGATCACAATATAAGTAATCCTTAATAGGTCCTTTTAAACAGTCTGAATTCTTTTGTCTCTTGTGTCTGACAAAAAAGTCAGTTTCCCAAAAACTGCTGCATAAATATGTAAATTAATATTTTTTCATACTTGGTGTCAAATCTTTTAAAACTACTTCAGTCTGAAATATTCTTATCAAAGATTTATTATATTTTGGGGCTTTTAATCAAGTATGTATATGTAATTAATTTTAATTTAAAAAAAAAATTCTGCAAAATTGAAATTCATGTATTATGTCTTCTCCAATAGAAATAGGAACACACTTATCATTTCAGTAGCAAGGCATCCAAATGTATGAAGTCTTGCTGCATGCTTCGAGCAGGGAAAAAAGAGTGCCATCCGGTGAACAAACAAATTACTTTTTGTGTCTGTTTGCCATTTTAGGCCAATTGAAAGGTGCCATCTGTCATGGTTCGGTACTGCAATGGGGACGCTAGCGTTAGAACATACAATATCCTGCCCTCTTCATGCTCAGCCATGCTTTTTGTCAATAACTTCTGAGACTGTGTCTGTTTGTGCACACTACGGACATGTGCACCAGCCATGAGTAACAATCATTAACATCACTCCCCATTTTCAGGCTGAATGACAAATCTTTCAGTTTAACTGGTAATTGTGAAGCATAATTTTTGTTGTACAATCCGTCTTCTGAAACCACAGTTGGTATCATATGCTAGTCGGTGGTGTTCTTAAATTTTTTTTGGGTGAAATAAGTGTAATTTGAAGCCAAGGAGTGGTAGCAGGTGATCCTCCGGTAAATTCAACCTATATTCATTCAACTCAGCCAAAATGGCTTGAAAATAAAATACTAAATGGCACAAAATCTCATTAGGGGTAACATTGGGGGACGCGTTTAAACCTGGTCACTTTTACAGATACCAGTTTGTAGGAAATGCGTGAAATTTTTCCTCACATTAATTACGGCTGTTCTCGTCAGAGCTGGCCTGCTGCCAGGAGATGTTGTACTGGAAATCAATGGAGCAAAGGTCAACACCTCGGAGGAGATCTACACTGCTGTACGCAGCAGCGATATGATCACCATGGTGGTACAGCGAGGACGAGAGCAGCTTCACCTGCAAATGACTCCTGAATACACAGAGTGATAAAGCAGCCACACTACCACTCTTTCTCGAACGTTGACCAGACAGACTGCCAAGGGACTAATTCACAGATGGGAGTCTGCCTGTGAAACCTGTTAGTCATCACAGCTGGGATTAAATGTTTTCAAAAAGGAAAAGTGGACTTTAAAATTTGTCTTGTGTCAGTATTGGAATCATTTTGTTTACACGATGAAACTGCTAAAACTTTTCTGCATTTCCAACAAATGTTTTTGTAAAGCTAACGACACATGAAACAGTATTATAAGAGCCGTTTAATGTTGGACAGCAACAATAAGCAAGGCATGATTGAGTGATTACCTGATCAATTACACAGACAATTAACCGAGCAATGTTGGACAACTTACCAATGTTGCAAAATGTAGACCATTCAGATCCCCCTTACTTCCCTTTTAAGTATGTCAAACACAGACCTCCTGTCATCTCATGATTGATGGAAAACAAAGGTTGTATAATGTGAAGCAAAGCAAACCAGGTTATGTTTTGACAGAGCTGGAGGTGTGAAGCACATACATACAAGTGAATTTCCCTGTTATTCATACAATAACACACATACAAGAAAGTAATAAAGTGACACGTACTGGACTGCTACACAATTATAGACTGATAGCTACTAAATGACGCTAACATTCAAACCACAGCAGGTTTAAACAATATGTTCATACTACAGACATTGTTAAGAGTACTCTACAACATACAAGTATGGGAGCAAAAGATAAAACTGTTCAAATCCCATTACAACTAGTTTAAAAAGGCTTAATATATATTGCTGGTAATAGTTCTCTTTTTAAGAAAATATAAATTGTGCGACTGAAGCTTACAATACACTGCTGGCAGTTGCGCCAGGTTCTCGGTGACCTGCTGGAAAAGGGTCATCTTAAGAGGCGCTGTGTGCTCAGAGACTCCCGGGAAGAGACATGGGGTGGGGGCAGAAAAAGAATTAAACTGGAACTTTGTGATGCCGGAATACCTCCTAGTGACGCAGATGCTGCTGTGGCACAGCGGAATGCTATAGACTTCACATGATGTGCACAACCAGCAGCCAACCAGAGGTGGACGTATTCAGATACATAAATAAGAGAAAGTTGGGGAGAGGGTTGAAGGAGGAGAAACTGCAGTGTCAATTTCAGCAGTGGGAAGGCTAAGCATTGACTCAGTTGACATGGTCCAATGCACGCAGAAGGTCCTCCCCTTGCAGCAGACACTGGCGACCCTGTAAGGGCGCGTTGACCTCGCAGTCATAGCGAGTGAGTTGAGGCAGGGTGAAGAGGCAACTGGTGGCCTCTGATGTGCTGCCTAGCAGGCAACTTGCCAGATCTACCACAAGAAGAGACTAGGTGTCATGGCAATTGTCAGCCAATCAATTGGAGCAATCAACGCCTGTGGTCAATTCACCTGACGGTAGCAGAACTACAGTTTGGGTTGTGCCCAATGTGGTGGACTTCAGTTTTTTCCCTTGTTCCCGGAGCACAGTTTCCTGGAAAAAGAAAGGAAATTGTTATTCTGGGGACAAATTAGATTTATTTGTGAAGTGTGAATGCTTAAGATTTTACCTTCCCAACCATCACTTTTATGTCTTCCAGTTTTCTTTTGCGCTGTGCATTTTGAGCAGCTAGGGTCCGGAGTGACACACCCTTTTCCAATTGTGGTGTTCTGCAGCAGACATGATATAATGATGCTCAAGACGTAAAAAAAAAAAAATTAAATGGGATGAAACAGTAGGATGGATAAATAAAGAAATACCTCTTAGGAAGGATGATAGAAGAGGGCGAGGAAACGAGTGACTCGTGTGGCGCAGGAGGGGTGGTACAACTTCCACGTGTGCTGAAGGGCGAGCTGGGATATTTCTGGACCTCCTGCTTGACAGGTGAACTCTCGAAGGATTTGACTGGTCCACAAGACAGCGGCTCTTCTGGGCTCAAACTTCGCAGTTGGAAGTCATCGTCCATGGGGATGTAGGGAGCTAACATCTCCAAATCCAAGTCCTCCATCGTCTGGAAGGGCAGAGGATAATCCCATCCATTACATGCTTTTTCATTTTTTATTTTTTGTTAGATTGATCATCAATTATGAATGACAATTCTCTGGCATCCTTACCTGTGCGGTAAAGGGGGCCTTGGGTTGGGTATCAATGGCAAACAGCTTCTCCACTAGATCTAGTTTGAAATCAGACATGTCCGAGTCCATGGTTAAGCAAAAGTCCAACGGCGGAGGAACCTAAAGATAGAATTAAATGCCTTCTTTAATGCAAGTGCGCTGAAAGTCAGTTGCTGAAATCTTAAAAAGACAGGTCATCTTCTTGTCAGGACCTAGAGATTCATACATTAAAACCCACAAGTGGCGCCAAATAACTTCTGCCCAAGCTGATTAGAACTTTTCTTCCTGTCACTCGCACATGCCAGTAACAGCTGACAACACAGTCCCGAAAAAAAGAAAAAATTGCCTCAAAGGTTGGATAAGTTAGCAAACAACAGAGGAGTTATGATGCAAATTTTAAGATAATGGTGATCGATGAAGCAGAGTCATCAACTGAGCCGCTAAGAAATGATACAGGTCCACTGTTTATGAACGTTTCGTTCTTATGATGTGTTCTAAGATGATTGAGTAAGTCAGAACTTATTTCTAAATGAACACGTAAGTCACGCACACCGTACACAGAAAACATGATATATAAAATACAGTAATAAAAATATGAAATACTGATTTAAATGAAACAGGAAAAGAGATGCACATTATCACTGTCGATTTCAGAGGAGCAGATCTTTGATGCTGGTCGCTGAGGTTGCGCAGCTTAAATGGGCGTAACTGGTTCAAGTGAGTTTCCTATTTACAAACCAAACTGCTTAGGCTCAAACTAAGTCATTTTTAGGAGTGCATCACCAAATGTCGTACATCGAGGACCACCTATATCTTTTTTTAATTGCAATTTCACTGATATTGAAAACACGAATACACAAAAAGATTTATGCTAGGGCTGGGCGATGTGACCTCAAATCAATATCACGATAAATTGGGCAGGTTTACCTTGATAACAATAAATGCACAATAAAACCCGGACCACTGCCATCTGAAAATAATTGCGGGAAATGCAAATTAGCCGCTATTCTTTGATTTATTAACCAACTAGCACACATTACTTTCAATGAAATATAATGCAAGTAATGGGGCCTATTCCGCCTATAAAGCCTTCTGAAAAAAACTCCAAAAAGCACCAACAACGATACATTTACATAATGTGCTTTGGGTGGTTACGGCAGTTTTCATACTGACTTTGCATTTCGTGTTCTTTTTGCTCAACATCATCTATGTGGAACTCAAAATAAATCTCGTTGAGACTGCGGTCCACAAGTATGAATGTATCGTACATACCCTGGCATACCACATCCTGCACACACATGTACTAAGTTAACATACAGCCACATAACATGACTGGCATCACATCTCATGCAATTACATTACTAATGGCCACTTATCACACTGCACGAGAACCAACCTACCACAACCATGTCAGGTAATATATTCCAATAATAATAATAATACCATTTAGAAATATAGTGACTCTCATTTTTCTAACAGTTCTATTCAATTCCAGACATTCCATGTGTCATGTTATTTGCTTATATGTGTGTGCCATGGTGGCTTTAGAAACTGGATAGATAACCATCATCAAAATGACCATTTACACAATGAAAAGAGAACTTCACACGTTCTTGTAGACATGTAACCATCTATTCGTGACATCAAATAAAGCATGTAATCCCTAAAAACTGCTACCAACAGCAAACTAATCATGGTGTCCTATAGAGATGCTTTTATAATATTTTTATTTTCTTGTTCTTTGTGAATTGTAAATTTTGCATAATTGGTCATGATGTACATGTTTTTTTTTGTTGTTTTTTTTTTAAAGGCCTTAAAAATCCACATACCGGTATTTAAAATTAAGTATTTGTTTTATTAGTTTTTAGCATCATTTGGAGCGGCGTTACAATGCATACAAACAGAAAAAAAATGTCTTTAGCGCATGAGTGGGAAAGCAGTATAGCACGTCACAGAGAGCAGCAATCTTTCCAGCAGTGCGCCAGCATCCAACTGATAACATACAGCTAGTTAGCTACGTCAGCGAGTGCAGCTTGTACAGCTGAGATGTCATCGCACGTCAACGCAAGGACCAGATGCGAACCAAGGAAAGTTATAGGAGACTTGTAGATTTATATACAGATGCGCCAAATTGTTACTCTACTTTGATTCACTTTGTATGAACGTATTTCAGGAGCAAAATGTGAATGAAAGGGTTGAAAAATGTAGTCGCACGTGTGCTCCCTTTTTATTTTTTCTACTCAAAGTCTATTTCTAGGCACATAAGCGAGTGAAATCCTGGCACTGTACAGCCACTTCTTCAGTTGAACCATCAGCCGTTCCCTCATCTGTTTTCTTTCTTGTTCAGGCTGGACAGGTGGGGTCATCTGACTACACATGCTGTACCTCGTCTTAAAGTGGAATGAACATAGTATACCAGCATACAGTCAAAACAGACAAAAAAAGACTTATTTTTCATTAAAATACAGAATTTACCAACAAGGGCAAAATGCCGACGGTTATTGTGGTAAATTTCGGTAACGGTAAATCTTCGGTTTATCGCTCAGGCCTAATTTATGTTATCTTTGATTTTGTCTTAGATGTTTATATTAACAGGTCTTGAAGAGTTTACCTGTGCAGGGCTGTGGTTGGTTGCCGGTGTGGACGGGGGACTGTCATAATTGTCACTTTTTCCATTCACTGTGGTTTCCACAGTGAGGGGCTCGCTGGGTGGCAGAGGGGAAAGAGGCGCAGCTAGCTTGTCACTCGTGGCAGGAAGCATCACGTCATTGTAGAGAGGCACGTCTTTCAGCAGATGGATGTCAGAATCTGTGCCAGAGGATCAACTGAGTTAGAAAGTTCAAAAGCATTTTGAAGATCAAAACTGAAAGGAGCACAAACCTGGGCAGCTGAAGTTTAGGGAGATGATGGTGTCTCCAGCTGCTGGAGCCAGCAGAGTGAGGGCTTCAGGCTCTTCTTTCAGCTGATCGTACAAGCTGGTCACTGGCTTTGGCTCAAGTGTTTGTGTAAACAGCTTGATCACATCCAGCTCAGGGGCCTTCTTCTCCTCCACCACCACCTCCTCCTTCAGCAGGGTTGGAGACTTCTCTGGTGAGCAGCTCTCCACAACAACCTTTTCTTCCTCTTGCTGCTCCTGCTTTACAGGCTTCACATCTTCTGTCTGCTCCAAAGACATGATCACTTTCTCCTCCTGGATGCCACTGCAGAGAGGAAATGCATTGCTACAAAGCTGTTTATGGTGCTTTTGCTACAGTGGCTATAAGAATAGCTACTTGTGATGCTCAAGGAGCTCTTTTTGGACTTCTTTAATACCTGAGAACAAAGTTGACACAGACAACGCATTGTGGTTGAGAGTTCTTGTTGTTGTAGATGACAGTTGCTTGCGTCTCTACCCACACAAAACCTCCTCTCTTGGCCAGCATCCGGTATTGGCCTGTGCTGACCTGGCCCTTTGCAAACACTAAAACAAACATGTTTCCATTATACCACTGTCAAAAAGCAATAGCTAGATGTTCTTTTCAAACTCCTTTTGACTTTTTTTTTATTTTTATTTTTTTTTACTCCAAGTTACATGCAGTCTTTGCAATTTTGCTTACAGTTATGATGAGTCTTGGTAAGGTGGTCTGAGTCCAGAGCGTGGTAGTACTCATACACAGAACGATTCAACAGGTCCTCTGGGTCATATCCCATCAGCTCAGTGATCCTGTAGGAGCACAGTAAAGCAGGAAGTCATAAACAACGCTCTAGGCTCTAGTAGTGGCTACACTGAACACTAGGTGGCACTATGATTTTGTTGAAGGATTAAAAAGCAGCGTTATGTGTGATTACCTCTCATCACAATATGTGAACTTCATGTCCATTGTATGGCGGCTGAGGAAGGTCTTGGCGTCCAGAGGGACCTCAATGTTGGAGGGGTGTGGAATAGGGTCACAGATGAGCACCAAGTACGGAACTGGTGGCTCCTTGTGGTCATTGGCAGTCTGCTCTGTGAGGCTGTCCTGAAGGCACACATGACCGGAGCAGTGGAGCACCTGTAGATGGTCAAAAGGAGAACGGTTAAGTGTTACTTCAACCCAGTCAATCTTACCTAAAAAAAAAAATAATAATAGTAAAAAAATGGTTTGGTACATACATCTGTTCATTCTCCAATAAAACCTTCAGTGTATTGTAACAATCACACTTACTTTTACAAGTGTTCAAGCTACAACCCAAACTACAGAGGTCACGGGAGGAACAGATATCAGCTGGGAGAAAAATACAACAGCGAAAAATGCTAGATTGCCTCCAATACAGCTCTTTAATTACAATAAATCAATTTCGCATGACCCCCCCCCCCCCCCCCCCCCCCAAAAAAGAAGAAAAAAAAACCTCAACTCAGTATGACACCAAAAGACCTACCAATTTTCCACCCAAATGTCCCGTGCGTCACACCAATAAGGCAGTGCACGGCAATGCAATATAGTTCAAACAGATTAAGTAAAAGCTACAGTTCCACTCACGAACATACAGTACGCATCCACTTTGTAATCGACCTGGCGCCCATCCCTGTGTCCCAGTACTCCACGGGTGAAATGTATTCCAGTCAAAAAAATGGAAATGGATTCATTGATAAGTTCATTGAAAGGTAGACTCCCTGGCATAAACACCGGCTCCAACATAGGATATAACTTGTAAATGTTCATATTGCACATTGTGACAAAAGTTTTCTTCCAGCTGAGTATCCGATAGTGACATCTGACATCTGGTTTCACATCTGGGATTCACATCTGGCCAAACGCACTGGAATGCTTTTTTGCGATGACAAACAACTACACTGCAAAGTCAAATTATGTTTTAGGAATGGAAATGCAATATTCCTATTATAATAAGTAATCTGAACTCAGTGCTTATACAACATTACAGCTACTTACTGTCTTTAGCATGGAGTTGAAGAATTACAGACTCCTAATGGCCTGTCTAATGTAGACTTCTGTGTATGCATTACATACACAATTAGAGACTGATTAATTTGAATTCAAACTATGTTTACACAGTAATGGCCAATTTGCTTTGCATTTGATTACTGATGATTACTTATTCCACCCTACACATCACATCATTTTCAAAACCTTTGATTACCTTCCATGTAGCGGACTTGACATTGACAGTGCGGCCCCGGCTAGTGAGTGTGCACTTCATCCGAAGGAAGAAGCTACGCTCTGCGTCGGATTCCTTGGCCTTTTTGGAGCCTGAAATTGTGTCAACAGCAAGTGAAATTCGATTCAGAAGACTGAATCTGAATCTTATTTTTGTATGCTTATATTGAAATATTTTTACCCTAAGACTTTCATGTACAATGTTTTTCTTCCACAGAAAATGCAATTTAAACTATACTGCTCAAAAAAATTAAAGGAACACTTCGAAAACACATCAGATCTAAACTGGGGGGAAAATGATCTTGAGTATGTTTCCTGATAATAAGTGGGTGATGTATTAGTAACAAAATGATGCCACATAATTTGATAGAAATGAAAATGATCACCCTATAGAGGAGGGAAATCAAAGACACCCCAAAAATGAAAGTGAAAAAATTATGCAGCAGACTGGTCCATTTTGCTAAAATGTCATTGTAGCAACTCAAAATGATTCTCAGTAGTTTGTGTGGCCCCCACGTGCTTGTACGCATGCCTGACAACGTCGGGGCATGCTCCTAATGAGACTACGGATGATGTCCTGGGGGATCTCCTCCCAGATCTGGACCAGGGCATCAATGAGCTCCTGGGCAGTCTGAGGAGCAACCTGGCGGCGCCGGATGGACCTAAACATAATGTCCCAGAGGTGTTCTATTGGGTTTAGGTCAGGTGAACGTGGGGGCCAGTCAATGGTATCAATTCCTTCATCCTCCAGGAACTACCTCCATACACTAACCACATGAGGTCGGGCATTGTCGTGGACCAGGAGGAACTCAAGTCCCACTGCACCAGCGTAGGTTCTGACAATGGGTCCAAGGATTTCATCCCGATACCTAATAGCAGTCAGGGTGCCATTATCTAACCTGTAGAGGTCTGTGCGTCCTTCCAGGGATATGCCTCCCCAGACCATCACTGACCCACCACCAAACCGGTCATGCTGAATGATGTTGCAGGCAGCATAACGTTCTCCACGGCATCTCCAGACCCTTTCACGTCTGTCGCATGTGCTCAGGTTGAACTTGCTCTCATCAGTGAAGAGCACAGGGCACCAGTGGTGTAGGTGCCAATTCTGGTGGTCTATGGCAAACGCCAATCGAGCTCTACGGTGCTGGGCAGTGAGCACAGGGCCCACTACAGGACGACGGGCCCTCAGGCCGCCCTCATGGAGCCTGTTTCTGATTGTTTGGTCAGAAACATTCACACCAGTGGCCTGCTGGGGGTCATTTTGTAGGGCTCTGGCAGTGCTCATCCTGTTTCTCCTTGCACAAAGGAGCCAATACCAATCCTGCTGAGGGTTGAAGGACCTTCTACGGCCCTGTCCAGCTCTCCTGGAGTAACTACCTGTCACCTGGAATCTCCTCCATGCGTCCAGGTACCGCAGTGATGCCCTGGTCCAGATCTGGGAGGAGATCCCCCAGACACCATCCATAGTGTCATTAGGAGCATGCCCCGACGTTGTCAGGCATGCGTACAAGCACGTGGGGGCCACACAAACTATTGAGCATCATTTTGAGTTGCTACAATGACATTTTAGCAAAATGGACCAGTCTGCTGCATCATTTTTTCACTTTCATTTTTGGGGTGTCTTTGATTTCCCTCCTCTATAGGGTGATCATTTTCATTTCTATCAAATTATGTGGCATCATTTTGTTACTAATACATCACCCACTTATTATCAGGAAAGATATTCAAGATCATTTTTCCCCCAGTTTAGATCTGATGTGTTTTCGAAGTGTTCCTTTAATTTTTTTAAGCACTGTATTAACATAAAGCAACAGTTACTGTATGTGTTACAACGGCACAGGAAATGTGCTGGTGATGCAGCATACTCTTCCAGTAATGCAGGGGTGTCCAAACACTTACTACAGACAGAGGGCCGCATACTGAAAAATCAAAGTATTCAGAGGCCATTTTGATATTTTAAAATTTGTAAACAGGTAAAAAAAAAAAAAAAAAAAAAACAACCCCTGTAGATATGCTAATAAGGTCTATATATTTCAAGAAAAAACTACCTGCGTGTCATGTCAGCTACGGGTTTTAGGTGACAGTGCAAATTATTTTTAGTGTTATGAGTATTTATATTTAAACTTTTCTCGTTACATTAATCTTTTTTGCTCTTTTTTAATTTTTAGTTTTCTTTTTTTAAAAAGGTGTTTTTAGATTGTGCTGCAGGCCAACAACAAACAAGCTGCGGGCTGCACTTTGGGCACGGCTGCAGTAATGCAAAGTCTGTAGGTATGCATATGCATGTCATAACAACACGCTACATAATGTACCTGCTCTGTGGACCAGCATCTCCCTCAACTCCTCCTGATCACACGGGTGCGTAAAGTCAAACACGCTGTGCCCAGTCAGGTCAAACTGCAGAGGTCCGGGACAGAATGAAATCACTTTACCATTTAAAACACCAGCATTTCATGCACTATAAACCTTCTTTATCCTTTCAGAGAAGTATCAGAATAACCTTCTTCTTTATTGTTTCTAAAAGTACAGAATACTCTATGCTCTTATTTAATGGTGACAATACGAATTCAGACCTACCTGTGCCAGGCCGAGACACTTGCTAACATTCTCAGAGAGATATATCATATCTCCATCTTCGGACAACACCATGAGAAAGCCTTCCAGAGCTTTTAAGTAGGAGCTGTTCAGCTGGGTATCCATCTCGCTCTCCTCACCTGATTTTGGCTCATCTGTAAAGTAAAGCAAAACGTTCAAGTAGCAGCAATGCCAAAATATAGACTATATGTCAACATTTACTTACATGGAAAAGGTTCTTAGGAGAGACTATGTGTAGCTGCCTATAATTGTCTTCTTCTGCATCTAATACTTGTCATCCATCATTTCGTGTCAAGTTAAAAAGTGATTTCCGCTTCATTTGGAAATTAGGATCAATTAATTTGTTATTTTTAAAATTTTCCATCCAATTTTATATAAATTTAAATAAAACAAAAAAAAAACTTCTGTTACAATGCAAGCGTTGTATTGAGCATAGCAATGTTGTGCCATAATGGAGGTCTGTGTGGATGTTGCTCAACTTCCTGTAGCTGACATCATTTAGCCTCACTTGCTTCAAGATGCAAGTATTCACAGTCAATTTCACACACTCACATTTATTGAGTAATTATGCCCATCCCTGGTAGCCATGAAAAATGTATTCAAAAAGCACACCAAATAAAGCTATCTCATATAGTGACCCATATGTCCTCCATCTCATCCTTTTGTATTAGGGGTGTCAAATATTCTAAGAATAAAATAAAACATAGCCAGCACCACAGCTTTATGTAGGACAATAAGGGCCACAATGAAAAGGAAAAAGAAAAAGGGTATGATATAAAAAATTTTTTTTAAAGCAAGTAGGGGTGTCACGAGACACTCGAGAAACGAGACAATATATCGGTTATCGGCCAATATATCGGATATCGCCTTTTTTCAGCCCCTAGTATCGTTATAGGCCCCAACAATCCCATATCGGTTGGGCTCGAGTGTGTGCCACACTAAACATGGACGGAGGAGGAAGCAAAGGAGACAGTGGTCTCAGGAGAATAAAACGAAAATTGTAGACAAACATGTAAAAGGTAAAGGCAATAAGACCATCTCCAAGCAGCTTGATGTTCCTGTACTACAGTTGCTGCACATATTATTCAGAAATGTAAGATCCATGGGACTGTAGCCAACCTCCCTGGACATGGCCACAGGAGGAAAATTGAAGACAAATCGAAAAGACTGATAATACGAATGGTAGCAATAGTCAAGGTCGCAAGTTCAAGGTATATTAGTGTCAGATCGCACAGACTGTTGTTATGGGAGACATCACTGTTGAAAACAAATCATAAAAAAGCAAGACTGGAATTTTCCAAACTGCATGTTGACAAGCCACAAAGCTTCTGGGAAAACGTCCTATGGACAGATGAGAAAACTGGAACTTTTTGGCAAGGCACATCAGCTCTATGTTCACAGATGCAAAATGCAAGAAAAGAGCACTTTCCCTACTGTGAAACAGGGGGGAGGCTGTATTATGTTCCAGGGCTGCTTTGCTGCATCTGACACAAGGTGTCTTAAATCTCTGCAGGGTACAATGAACTCTCAAGACTATCAAGGCATTCTAGAGAGAAACGTATTTCCCAGTGTCAGAAAGCTTAGTCTCAGTGACAGGCTGGTCTTGCAACAGGATAATGACCCAAAACATGCAGCTAAAAACCCCCAAGGATGGCTTAGAGCAAAACTTGGACTATTCTGAAGAGGCCTTCCACTGAATATCTGTGAAAGGAGCCAAAACATGGAATCTGGAGAAGGCACGCTTCAAACCTGAGACAACTGGAGCAGTTTGCTCATGAGGAGGCTCAGAGGTGCAGAATTCTCATTGACACTTGCAGAAATAGTTTGATTGCCTCAAAAGACGTTAAGGGCATCATAAGTTTTGTCCAAGCCTGTTTCATGGGTTTATTTTTGTAAATAATTCTGTTGATCCACAGTTCAAAAGCAATGTCAACATATTTTCATTGGTTAATTTTCATAGATTTATTTATTATTGCTTTTGTCTGATTCAAGTTATTTGTACAACCACTGCAAGTTTTTCTTCTTTTCTATTTTTTTTTTTTACCAAGGGGTACCAACAATTTTGTGTGGTGTGTGTGTGTGCGCGTGTGTATAATATATATTTTTATTTTCTTATACATTTAACTGTAAACCATAAAATTGAACAACAGCTGTGGACACTGACCAGTGCTGAGCATTTTCCTTAAGCGCAGGTAGCTGATGGTGAGTCTCATGATGGAGGCCTTGTCCAGGCTGGAGCTGATGCTGTGAGACAGAGGTAGCTGCTGGGCCAGCTCGTAAAACACCTCTGACTCCTTCCCTCGCCGGCATCTCGCTGCATCCCTTGACTTTTCCTTCCTCCGCTCCGAGCTCACCCTGCAGGCGACAGGTGGTGGTCAGTCATCGTGTTTACACAAGTTGCCATCCCTTCTTCCTGACTTCTGTGTGTGTGTGTGTGTGTGTGTGTGTGTGTGTGTGTGCATTTAGGGAGAATGCGAAGCCACTGGCCTGCCAAAGGGTAAGGACATAACATCTGCATTCTGTTAAAACCAAGCTCATCACCATGACATCATCGGTTACTGCAGTCAAACCCACATTCATACTTGTATAGCTGCAGCTACCTGATTTGCTGTAGACCAAAAGAGAAGACATACACCCCTTCACTGTGATTAGCTGAGAAGACCACATGGATCCTCTTCTCTGTGTTATGGTGCACAACCAGATGAGAGTACACCACCAATCATTTTGACATTTATGGGCACATCTTAACAAGCTACAGGAACAGTAGTAAAACTGGCACCCATGCAGAGAGCAAACAAACACGATGAGTGACAACTTAAAGTAAAATAATACTCATCCTTTCTGCAAGTTTTAATAACTATTAAGTTAATGTACATGCCATTCTGCAAGTTTTAGCCTTACAACCGCCGCATGATTATTACAAATGAATCGTAGTGCAACAGTACAATAAAAAAAACCCGTAAAACATTTCAAATCATTGGTACCACACAGTAGACCTAATTGAATTTAACAAGCACTTGCAGCTTTTGTTCAGTACGTAATTTGAAGCTCTCAAACAAAAACTGGATCAGCTCACTGGAATTAGCTTTCTCCATAATCAAATCACTGGCTGGGAGACAGATTGTTTCCTTTCAAGCATGGAATGAAGCAATTTCACTTAAGTCCAGACTTGCCAATAAAATCTATGGTGATATGTATTATTGTCCAAATAAGGCATAGGCCAAAGATCCGTGAGTCTGCAAACAAGAGCTTCTTATTTCATGAGACAGGCCAAAGGGAAAAAAAAAAAAAACAGGCAAAAATACAGTTCCCTTTCATGGTAGCTGTAGATGTAGAAGGCCAATCTAAAATTTTCATGACTACATGATGCATTGACAAAAAAATATCTACTGTCAGATGAAAGGTATCTAAAATGTGTGACTTGAGGGGAGGTTCTTGGCAGACTTGTGGAGCGCCGCCTTCACCACCAGAGAAATAATTTACCAGTCTGAATGGAGTCATATTCTCAGAGTTGTTGGGGGAGTGATTTCCCAAGCGTCACCAATCAATACTACTGACAAATATCCACACTATTTTCAGTAGGCCTCACATGATGCAACCATAATGTTGGGGCAGTTCAACTACTAAAGTTTGAGTTCTATGTCAACATTTGGCTCGCATTAGAGTCCCACCTCCAACTCTGACTTAGTGTGTATCACTACAATCACCAGTAGGCACAGCTGTAAACTAAACACAATTAGTACATATGTCATTTTACAAATCAGTCTTGAAAAGCTTCAAAAGGATTCAATGGAGACCACTCAAAAATGACTCAACCAAACCTTTTGGGGAGATAAAAGATGGCAAATTAAACTTTGTTTCACAAAAAGCACTGTGAAACCTGTAAACAACCCCTGCATAATATTAGCGTTTAGGTTGTCACAGCAGCAGTTTTATCACATCTAGACAGGATTTCGTCATTACAAAAACAAGAACAGCACTGAGAGCTTTACTGACTAGTGTTGAGCAACGTCTGAATTTGAGTTCCAGTTCCGATTCAGATTCTTCGTTTTGATTCCGGTTCCAATGATTCTCGATTCCGATGTTTTTAAAAGGCTGGGCCATAAAAGTTTGCATGGTTTAAATGAGGGCTCTAACCAGACTGTTGGTGTAACCTATTTTGAAAACCTTATTTTGTGAACACAGGGAAAGAGGATATAGCCGAAAGGGTTCTTATTTTGAAGTGTGTTATCTGAGTTGATAAGGTCCCTTGACTGTTGCTAACAGAGACGTACTGTGCAAATGACAAACATGCCTAACTGGTGCCATGGTTCACGTCCTTTTACACCAAACTTCCATATCAGCTACCATCCTGACACCCTAGGTTACACTGGCATGCGACAGACGTCATTTATTGTTTGACTTCCCAGTTTCTGACTGCTTAGAAGAAGTCCGACATAGCGCTTCAAAGACGAGGTACTCTGTTATTTCTACCCCATGAATGTGTGAACATTAATCATGTTGGTCATGCACCCTCCTTTACATGATATAATTGTGTTGCACTGAGCCAACCGCTCTTTTTTTATGAAGTTAAGCCAAACTTTTTAGCCGCTTCTCCTTCGCTGGTGCTCACTGGCTTCTACTGTTGGTGTTCGCGGCTATTTCTTTCGGCCGGCAAAGTGGGCATCAAATCTAGGAACTGAAATAAAAACATTTTAGCGATCCCAGGAGAATTGGAATGTTAGATGCTTGAGACTCAATGCCCAATCCTATTACTGACTAGATAGAGTGACTTATCTAGTCATGAACATGAACTGATTAAGCCTACTTGGATCAATACTAGATAGGACAGGTAGGAGGCGTTTCGCCTCTCATCCGAGCAGGCGTCATCAGTTCATTCATGCTCAGAACTAGATAGAACATACTATCATGTCATAAGCATGAACTAATAAAGCCTGCGTGAAACATCTAGGATAATGTGAGCTGTCCAGTTGCAATCAATTCAATGCCCTAAGAATGTATTAGAGTTGATGTTTTAAAAAAATTAGATGCAAAGTTATTACATTCATCAGTAAAGTTAGGACAGTGTTTAAATAGTCTCTGACCATTTTATATACCGTATTTTCCGGACTATAAGTCGCCCTTTTTTCATGGTTTGGCTGGTCCCGCGACTTGTACTCCGGAGCGACTTATATATGTTTTTTTCCCACAATGACAGCTGCGATAGGGCGCTCTTGTGTCTTGTGTGCCATGAGTGTATTTGTCAAGTTGTTACAGTTCAATGCCCCTAGATGGCACTAATGTGTTAGGCATCTGTGGATGATGTCTGTTGTATGGAGGAGCTGTCAGTTGTGCTGACACTATGCTAGAGGCAAGATGTTGCCACCCCCTCTGAAATAAAGCCACCCAAACAACATATAAGTTTCTCTCTTTTTAGTTGCTGTATGAAGATATCACAGTCAGTATCTGCTACTCCTATACAGGCGATACGAGAATGGTGAGGTCACCGACCCACCACCGACAAGCCAACATGATATCTGAATATTTTTCGATGAACATGACTCATCTCAGTCGACATTCTCCTGATATTTTGTTGTCTTATACTCCATAATGACTCGTAGAAGTAATTCATAAGCGGAAGACGATGGACTAACGCGCATTCTTTCTACAGTATCTTCAGTATCTACAGTGTCACGTGGTTCCATCTGCGTGCCTCTTCACAGCACCACACGTAGGTGTAGAAAGACGGAACACAAATGCCCCCAAAAAGAAAATCATATTCCGCAGATTACAAGCTGCAAGCAGTGAAATATGCAGCCGAAAACGGTAATCAAGCAGCAGAAAGAAAGTTTGGAATAAACAACAAACTTGTGAGAGACTGGAGAAAAGTGTAGGATACTCAATGAAGACAACAACGCTAATCGCGGGCTAAAAGCTAGCTAGCCATAGCTAACGAAGCAAGCAAAATGTGTGCTTGAACAATGTGCTGCCGGGAGAGGCTTGGCAACAGTGCAGTTACGTCTCCACGCCCCAGTAGGTGCCAAGGTGATGAGTATAGATAACTTTGCGGGTTTAGGCTCTAGCTGTCTGAATAACTATGTTACGTTAACAGATGCCTATTTAGCCTGTTGTTCTCCATTTTATTGTCATTACTATTACTTGCCTTTCAAGATTAAATGTCTTTTCTTGGTCTCTTATTTTATAAAATAAATTCCACCCACTCCAAAAATGCGACTTATGTTTTTTTTTTCCTCTTTATTGTGCATTTTTGGCTGGTGCGATTTAGACTCCAGAGTGACTTATAGTCCGGAAAATACGGTATTAATATCACAGTGGTTAACTTCTTAGACTTTTGAGATTTAAAAATGTTCAAATGTGACTTAAAAATATTGCCTGTACAGTTAATAAAGATTTTACGATGCTCTCCTTATACACGCATCGTTTTCCTATAGCCCATGAAAACAACACAATCCCCAGATGAGATGAATACAATCCCCGTCGAGAGGCCAATGTTACATAACACCACTCTTGCACATGGTCATGCATGACCAGCAGTCCTAGACAAATACAACACATGCTGCTACGATTTTGCTTCTTTTATCCTTGTCATTTTCAAATAAATATGACAACTGTATGAACTTGATATATCAGTCATGAATAGATGTGAACCAGTGGACAAGAAAATAATGGTGAAAGAAACCAGTGCACAATGAAAAGCCAGTGCTGCTGTGGGGGTATTTTGTTTCGAGGGACTGACCTATTTCACTAGAGATGTTCTCACTATCTGTCTGTACTGTTTAGTTTGACAGTAAACGTCATATTATGTGTTACATAATTCTATTCAGGGAAAGAAACTTCTAACCCAACATTGTGTGAAAAGATGGCAAAAAATATTTTCAGTAACAGACCAATGACATTTTGGGAAATATCAGAAAGGTAAAATAAACAACTAGTGATAACTCTCAGGAGACGCCAAATGATTAGACTATTCTGCTCAATAAAAACAGCGAAAGAGCAGTCTCATTGTGGCCAGGAGCATTGTTGACAATACAAAAATAAATAGCCTAATTGCAGGCTGGGGGAAAAAGAAAAACCAATGAACAGAATTGACTCCAGGAAAGGGGAGGTGAAAAAATGAGTGCACTGACTGCCAGTGCTCTGCTCTCTAAACTGGGAGCCAACATTCCTCTCGCTCTGTGTTCTGTTCTCTTGGTGCAAGTGCTCTTCTTTTTCTTTTATTGGGGACTGCTCAGTCAAAACATCAGACAACAAGGGGCTTTATAATGAAACATGCGAGTGTACAGACCTTCTGAAACTCCAAATACCCTTTCCTTTGCTTTTGCATTTCCCCTGGACAGGAACCAGGCCAACTTTAGTGAAAACTAGGGGAGCCACAAGATCTCGTGAGATTAAAACGTGATTTCTCGTTCAGAAAATAAATGTCTCGTGGGAACAAGGCCTGGAATGATAATACATAAATTAATCACACCATAAATGAAAATTAACTCAATAATTTTGCCAGGCAGGAAGAGAGTTCAGGGTTTCCGCCACATGTAATTGAGTGTGGCGGCCCGCCACTCCAATCTAATCTATTGTATGAATGTATATACTGCATATGCCATATAGATTCATATATAGCTTATTATTTACGCACATATTGACCACAATTTGTTTGAAAACAATTAAAAATATCATAAAAATGTTCCGCTGCGCTCTATTTTGAAAAACATGCATAGGAATCACTCGTCTGCCATGTCGTCACTTGCTCATGTTGCAGCACTGGCGTCCTGTGTTGGCGTTCACTGTGTTCCTTATCGTGCAAATAAAAAAATAGCCCGTAAAACGTGTAGTGAATTGACGACAGCTTGCCACATATGAAGACTATCTATGCCAACGTGTGTGTGTGATCGCTCACGTTTCAATCTCATTCGACTTTCTGGTGTCTTTTACCCATTTGCACTGCCTCTCTGGCGGTAGTTAGCTAGATCACGGGAGAGCTAGAAGTGGCTATCACATCCATGCTAACTTACTTTTAAAGTGTCACTTAACAATCTTGCTCTCTTGTTATCATTAGAATACTTATGGCTTGTCTTCAAAACACTAAATGTGTGTTGTTCAACAGACACATAGTGTGTCCAGCTTTACACAGTGATGCTATCACACTCCAACAGGTAGCTCATATGCAAGCGGTAGCTCACCAGCTGATGTTGAGTAGTTCACCAAAGAACACTTTGTAGTTTTATAGTAGTAGTTCGTAGTTTTATAAGTGTTCTATTCAAACATGACGCCTGTATTTAATGACAAATGAGCACACTGAGTAGAGATGTACTTTGTAAATATACTACAATTAAATGTTGGCAGTCACATAAAATAGCTCACCCCTCCTTTCTTTTTGTCGAAGTAGATTTAATAATGCTGCAAGTTGGATACACCTGTGCTATCATAACCCTGGGCTCTCAGTTTATACTCTTTATACAGGACACATTTCTATAACAAAAAATTTAAATTATTTTATTTTGTTAATTGTGTTATTTTCAACAAAAAAATATATTATTGAACAATTCATTCCCAATGTATTAGTTTTACTCAAACAGGCATCAAATTCAATTTAGGTTTGCACAGTACAAAATGCTGTACTTCAGTCTACTAGTCACATAGTACTATTGGACTAAATAGGTCAGGTAACAATGTACTTGGTTCATGTTCTGATTGTTGAAAAACGTTAAATAAATATGCCATTTAAAAAATGATTTGCTATTAAAAAAATAAAAGTGGCGGCAGTCCCATGCAGCCCACCACCACAGCGTAAGAAAATCCTAGTGGAAACCCTGGAGTTCACTCATTTTCAACACACACACACACACACACACAACACACATCATACTTCCGGCCTTCAAAATATGAGTGGCGCACATCCTGTAATAGTGGTAATAAAATAAGAGTGTCTTAAAAAAGCTTACACTAATAAAATGATTGCAATTGCATCTGCAACAACATCATCTTTAATCACAAGCTTGGATACGATCGTTTGTTGAGGATTCTGTAGCAATGAAAAATACTGGGCAAAACTGTCCAATGATGTATTATTAATTAATAAAGTTAAGAATTTTTGCATTTATTTAATAGTCATTCTATTCACTGACACAAGTAAGCACACTACATCTTTTGTGATAAAATAAGTGTAAAAAAAGATTTAAAACAGAATTTAGGAAAAAATAAAAAGGACCCTAATAACTTACATTCCCTAAAAGGACAGGGGGGAAACAGCATTGACTCCCAGGCTATGTAAAAGTAGTAAATGACAGGAGTTATCAGCTGGAGACATGGTTTTCCACGTAAATGGCAATATCAAGTTCCAATACAATGTCTCTTGAACAGCAACCAAAGAAAGCATGGCTGCACATGACTACAATATACCCCAAAGGACATACAATGCTTTTTATAATAGGGGAAAATGGTAAAGTAAATGTGCTTTTGTATATAGCGCCAGAGCACAACAGAAGTCATTTAAAGATCAATTTGTTATAGAACGTTATGCTTATATTAAACAAACAACATAGTCATATCTTATCTTATTTATGTGAAGGCCATCATTTTTGTCTCGACATGGTCGCGTGTTTACAATTCTCTGCTCCATGTATGGTACAGAGCTAGGGTTGGGCATCAGGTCTCAAGCCTCGATGGGAACTGGCATTAACATTGCGAGTTTTTATCTCGATTCCTAATTTCGATACCCACTTCACCGACCAGAAAAAATAACAGCAAACACCAATGAAGAAGAAGCGGCTAAAATATTAGGCTTAACATCATTAAAAGAGCAGCCGAACACAATATCATGCAAAGGAAGGTGCACGATCAACATGCTTAATGTTCACACATTCATGGTGTAGAAATAACAGTACGTCGTCGTTGATGCGCAATGTTGGACTTCCTCTAAGCAATCAGAAACTGGGAAGTCAAACACTGAAGGACATCTGTCTCATGTCAATGTAACCCTGGGTTTCAGGATGCTAGCCGATGTGGACGTTTGGTGTAAATAAAGAATGGGAGCTACGGCAAGAGTTAAAGTTAATCATTTGCACAGTCTGTTAGCAACAGTCAAGGGACCTTAACTGACAACACACTTCCAGCCTTCAAAATAAGAGCGCTCCCATGGACATGTGTTAAGAAAATAAGGGTGTCATAAAGGCCCTATAAAATCAGTTTTATTTTTCCCCAAATTCATTTTTTTCTGTTTGCATTTTTTTTTAAATCCGTTTTTTACCTTTTACACTTATTTTACCAGCATAGAGTGTGTGTGTTTTGGATTAGTGAATAACATGTCCATTAATTAAATGCAAAAATCATTACATTTATTGATGCAATGCATCACTGGCCAATTTTGCCTAGTAATTGAGAAATGGATGTAGCCTGGCTAACTTTTCTCATGGCATGTCAACCTCTGCACACATTGCTACGTAATCTACATAATCTTCAACAAACTGTAATGCCCATGCTTGTGATTATTATATTTTTATTATTTTATTTTTTTGTCCTGTCTAGCCATTGGGGCAGATAGTATTTTTGATCTAGATGCCCTCAAATGCTAAACAGATTATCTAACAGGGAAAAAGTGTAAGATACTCTTCTCGTGTTCCATACATTTTATTTGACTTAATTTTATGTTTATTGTTATGCAAATTTGGAGCTGACGGACCAGAGCAAGAGGGGATAGAGAAGAAGAGAAAAGAAGACAGAGTGCGAGTGGAGAAAAGCGGCGGATACTCAATAAAGACAACAAAGCTAATCGCGGGCTAAAAGCTAGCTAGCCATAGCTAACGAAGCAACGAAAATGTGTGCTTCAAATATGTGCTGCCGGGAGAGGCTTGGCAACAGTGCAGTTACATTTATCAACTGACACAACACACTTCCGGCCTTCAAAATAAGTGTGCTCCTGTTTACTTGTGTTAACAAAATAAGGGTGTCATAAAGCATAGCTTACACCAATAAGGCCCTATAAAGTCAGTTTTATTTTTCCCCAAATTAAGTTTTTTCTGTTTTAATTTTTTTAAATTCGTTTTTTTACCTTTTACACTTATTTTTACCAGCATCACTGCACCATACACCATCAATGTAATAAAACCAACATGACAACACTATGGATAAATCAGTGAGTTATGTGGGAAGTATGTATGTACAGTACTGTTGTGTGTATATGTACGCGTGTACAGGTATAAGTGTGCATGTCTGCATGTGTATATATGTGCATAAATGTGCGCACATGTGGGAATGTGTAATTGTCACTGCGAATGTATGAATGGTGAGGGACTGCCTCCTAGCATCCAGCATGCCCCGCCCCACACACCCAGGGCGGGCCACCATCACCAGAGAAAATAAATAAAAAATAAATAAAAGCACACATACACGCCAACACCATGGTCGCTCCCCCAACACCGGGACGTTGCGTCGTGACACCCCTCCAGGGCGCCCAAGCTTGTGATTAAGGAAGATCCAATCGCGTTATTAATGTAAGATATTTTAATGACTTTCTTAATTTGGTTACACAAATTAGACAAGATGCGGCAAACAGCGCTCTTACTTTGAAAGCCGGAAGTGTGTTGTGTGTGTTGAGAATGTGTCTTGACGGAGGAGCTGGGTGCAAGAATAAACATTCCTCTTGCCTCTTGAACTTGCATGTCGTTAGCTGGCATTGTAAAACGCTCGCTTACATTAAAGCAGAAAAACATGAACAACATGGTGTAAACACTCTTGCAGCCCGAGTTGCACACACACACAGCCGCACTAGCATGCTTTGCTAGGACAATCTAAAATAATCCCACTACTGTCCACTCACGCTCCGTAAGAGAGGACTTTCCAAGTTTTTTCGCCGCCGTTTTGACATGATTAGTTCAGGAGAGGGCGGGTTAGTGTTTGTGAGATCATGCCACGAGTGAGCGGTCCGCCAAGAAAATACTCCACCACACAAATGTTTGCATCACGATGACATTTCATTCACATTACTTCACTTTCCGCGAGAGTCCACATTTAACAGTAAATTCCGTTTTTATTGGCCAGTTCCGCGATTCCATTAACACGGAAATCATAGGGCCCTACACCAAAACTGAGGCAGCAAACAAAGTATCCTCCTTTTCAACAGGAAACATTTTTCTGAAAGTGTACTCCTGTAAAAAGAAACTTTATAACATTTATATTCAAGTTGGAGGGTTTGATATTTATATACTGTTTGAAAATAAGAAATTCCTAGTAAAGTTAATAAAAAGTTCATGTCATTCAACAATTCATGGAGAAATTGACACATTTCATCCAAAAAGAACTCTGGTTGGCGCCCTCATTTAAATCACACAAACTTTTATGACCCCGCCTATAAAAAGCTTTGGAATTGACAAGGTTCGACCGGAATCGATGTGAGGAATCGGAACCATTCAAATTCAAACAATGCCCAAACTATACACGGCGGGAAGAGCGACCGCATTAAATATGACACATCTTTTGTATAAAATGCCCCCCACCACCAACACCAGTACCAAAGGTGTAAACCCAGGGGACACACTGCACACAGTTTCTCAATTACTTCTAATTATAAAAAATATAAATATAATAAAAGTGGCCTTCCTGGTGGGATACAATTATCTTCATCCTGTTCACAGAACTTCAAGTTAACTTATCAGTTTTTATGTCAACAAATCCATCAGTTATCATCTACAGCAAGTTATATATTTGTTACCAAAACGGAACTTCCACTGCAACACAAATTTGGCAAGCGCTGTTGACGTCAATCCTTGGTGATTAAGAGATGAACAGAAATAATACCGCAGCACTGTGTGGCATTACCTGCAGAGCGCAAGTAAAGCTAGAAACAGGGTATTTACTAAAATACAAACAGGATATCACAGTGATGTGACCTACTCAACAGGCAAGATGCCAAATTTCAACTTGGCAATTAACAAGCAAGTTAGAGCCAAACTTTATTAAGACATTTCTTTAAATGAACTGCAACCAATGTTTGCTCCAGCAATGTATAGGAAACAACTCATAAAAACTCACTGATAATACACACAAAGTTCCTATTGCTTTTATGATTATACTGTCATATCAAAAAATACCCTACACGTGATAACACAGCAGCCAATGAAATCAATATCCATCAAGGATATAAGATGTGATGTTTTAAAAGATTTGTGCTGCTGATAGCGGTCACAAGTCGAAACTCCTGCATTGTCCTGTCATCTCACTGCTGTGTCAATACTTGAAAAGGTACACTTTGTTATTCTACCTAAAATATTACCAGAGGACAGATTATAAATATGAAAAAAAGAAGCACACGGCAGCACTGCTCAGAAGAGATAAGGCTGCTTAATCATCTAACCTAAACAGAAGCTATTAGCGTGATAGAACCTGTCAGAAAAAAAGTCAACGAAGACCACAAAACAAAAACGTAGCTTGTACAGACTTTTACCTTTACGAATACGATCGACGCGAGTAAATAAAACAAAGTTAGCAACAGCAACAAATGAATGTTCGTTTAGCGCACATTTATTGTGGATAGCTGCCGATGCTAGCTAGCGATATTAGCAGCTAGCTAACAAGATAGCGTCGCTGGCTATTATGTCCTCTTAAATAAAGAACGAGTAACATGTAACCTTGAAATACAGTCCATATGCTCCCACTAATTGTAACATTAAAACGTCCACCGAAGAGTTAAGTTTTCAGGAAACTACACGGTATGGTCACTTGTGTTGCGTAATCTTGCTTCAACGTTACCTTTTCTTTTCAGGTACAATTCCTGTGTCCATTTCAGGACTGAAAGACCCGAGTTAAGTCGCTCGATGTGTATCAAGCGGTCTTCCGTCGACGAACAAGCCAAACACTCGCAATTTCCACCAATACGGACGCGTACCTCCTCAGCGGCTTTAAATGTGAGGCAACAGTCGGTATATTTTGCGAGGAAATAAGGATTCCATTCGTTTAAAGGCAGACGACTGGTAGCGACTGCCACGCTGGAGACCTGGAGCTACAAGATGAAGATCACTCCAGCACAGTCCCCTAGAGGATGCGGGGACGCGCAATCACGTGTTCAGCTCATCGTGGACGCGCCTGGGAAGTACGCCTACATTACTGTCACACTAACCGAACTGCTTGTTGTATAGTAATGTTTGTTTCAGTACATATATAATGGATTTCATTTATCATATCTATATATCCTCCAAAAACCCCAAAACATAAAAGTTGCATTTTTTTTTTTACTAAATAACTGTCTTGGGTGAACTGAAAACTACGGTTGTGATTGGTGCACGCTGGCCCAGCAATGTCCAAACGCTCCAAACACAAAATGATCCACCAACACCATAAAACAAATGCAGCGGGCAAATGCTGCAAAGTAAAGATGGCTGCAAACACATAAACGCTGCAAGATGAAAAACAAAAGAAAAATACTGCAAATACCAAAAACACACACAAACCCTAATGAGAAAAAATGCTGCAACTTCAGCGAACAAAACGGAGGTTTGCCAGGTTGCTCTGTAATATTGTAAAATATTACGGCTAAGTGTTTAACAAAGACGTCAACAAAAATATACCTTTTCATTCCACCAACTTTCTTCTGGGCATCCCACTCAATGTCTTTAAAGATGGATATCCCTCACGTCTGGCTCCTGTATCATGTATATAATTAGGGTTTGGGTTTTTTTGTCAGAAAATGTTTATTTAGTGGACAGCAGTAAGTAGTGCCTACTTAATATTTAGACAAATTGAAAAAAATACACATACCATATTTTTGCAAATTTCAAACGTACAATTTTGTGGCGTTGAAGGAGACAAGGCCATTGAAGACCTTTTTTGTCCTTAAAACTCTTCTCTTGGCTGTGGTCTTAAATGTTTGATTTCACTTTAAACGCTTGTTTGCAGTACCTTGATTGCTACATTTTCTTAGCAATCTTTTTGCATTTTGAAGCTCTACTTAGAACCCCCTTAAGATCCAACAGTGCAAAATGTAAATTCCTTCAATTTTTCAACTAGTCTTAACATTTTGATCAGGAATGCATCACTGGAAAGCCAAGGGTGCCCTTTCCACAGCACAGCAGGTTGTATTTTGCATTTGAAATAATGCATGACCCTGACAGAAGACAGGAGGATGTGTCCCAGGAGGATATATTTCTTTTTTTATGTTTTTGTTGTAGTCTAGCCAACATTAATTTATCAGAAGATGCCTTCAAACAATATACATCCTAAAACTGTATGCATACTTGATCAATTCCAGGATGTTTTTCATGTATTGCTTCCAAATGCTTTGTTGTGAACAAGGAAAAGGAAGAAAACCGCCCTTGCCCTTTAGCCTTGAGCATCCCCTTCAAGAGTAAGAAAAATACAACAGCATATCCCTGTTAGTGTGCTCCACCGTGCTGTAACTGGTTACAAGGACCCCTTAATTCAGCAGTCAATAGAAGCATTATATCAGTATGTCCATATACCAGGAGTTTTCTAAATGTTCATCCATAATGTACAGAGAATAACCACAAAGGCTTAACTTTAGTATACACAAAGAAAAGGTTTCACTAAAAATAAATTTTCAGGTTTGATCCAGTCACCATTTGCATTAATGCATATAATTTTTCGTAATGTTCTCTCGTCTAAATGATCTTAAAAGGCACATCTTTTGAATACAGCCATGTCAAGATGTGATCGAAAATGACCTTCAGTACAAAGTGCATAGCACAGTGGAGATGCTGCCGGGACTTAAATGACTGTTTCACAGAATTCTGGTTGGGTCACTCTTGACTAGGCAGGTTCCTCCTCTCCTTGTGTGTGTGCTTCATATCTGTTTGGTCACTGTGATTCAGCGCTCCTTTGGAAAAAAAAATCCAAAATGACAGTAAATTCACTCCGCTTTGACTGTTTTGTCTGTTGGGCTCTTTTGATCCAAACCATTACTGAGTTTAAAGGCTATTAGACACGAGGAAAAACAAATGGGCATTGAACACAACCAAAATATCAAGCACTCTTGTTTATTTGTCCGGGTGATGGAACAATGAATCATACCACTTCCATGCAGAACTATAAATAAAATATGCTTCAAAAGACCTCTACCGGACATCATAAAAATGACCATTAAATACACTATTGAATAAAATGCTGATTGTTCCTTTTCTCCAGCAAGCAGTATAATGACGATTGCAAAGTTTGAGCCGTTTTTGTCTGCGTTGTCTGCTTTTGAGGGCCATCAGTCAATGCATGTAGGGCAACACTGATTCAATCAAGCGCGCGCACACACACACACACACACACAGCCGGCAGCCATCAGTACATCTCTGTAATGAAATCCGAGATGTGGCTCTTAAATCTTCCCCCCCCCCCTTTCAACATTTCCAGAGGAAAGATGCCAAATTGGGCCACATTAATGGGTAAACAAAACATGGGGCCATTTCATCCACTCCTATTCTTTAAATTGCTGCACACAGCAGCCATCCCTGAGGGAGTTCAATGTATCGGGGATTAGTTTGTTGTCAATGAGCACTTCGGATCAATACTTTTTTTTTGTTAAAATGTATTTCAGAAGGATTCTCAGGTTGAAGTAGTAGTAGATATAACCAGAAAAACAGCTTTTTTTTTTACGTTTTCAGACTTATGTATATGCTTAAAATGTTGTTCTATTCTTCTACATGATGTGGAAGTGCCATATTATGAGATTGCTGTGTTTTTAAGTTATCCCTTGTTTCATTTTCATACAACTCCTACATCTCTTCAGCGTGTATGGTACGAGAACTTCACGAGATTTCCACAACTTTTAAATTGCTCGCATCACAACTTTAGGAAGTACATAAATGGCAACTTGATGGGAGTCTGGTGGTAATCGTCGACCTCTGCTTCTTTACTGTTTACTAGGGGTGTAGAAATGTTGCGGTGTTAAAACATGATGCGATTTCTCGTTTGGAGAAAAGCTATTTTGTGAGAACAAGGCAACCGGAAGCCAATCAGAGTGTGAACTATGGCATCACTGCCATGAATTATAATACAGTATAATAAGGAAGCGGCAGTGCGCGAGGGATTATTGTGAGGCACCTAAAGTGCTTTATGCACACTTTAAACCTTGAAATCCAACCTACCTGGTGTTGTCAGTGTCAGCGTGTTACGTGTGGCTGTTTTTGTCCAATGGAGTTGAACAGCTGCGGTGCCTTGTTAATGTCCAAGCAGAAGCTGTAGCAATTCTACATTTGATCAAAGTTACTTAAGATTTGTCAGATCAAAACACGTATATTTGACTTGTCTGCACCCTTAATCACCGTTAGAATCACCATCAACATTAATAATGGTGCTGTAGCTACCATAACTAAAGGTCATAACAGACGTCATGCATAGCAGGTCAGTAACATTGGTCACTATATTTAGTGAGTAGGTGTGTGCATTAAAAGTGAAAGGCAGGAAGTGTTTCTTGTGTCATGCATTTATTTGGTAATTAATTACAAGCGGTCAACAAAGGTTAAGTATCTGCCGCGCAGGCGAGCGCGAGTGGAAAGCCGCCTCCGTACGGCCGTGCAATGCAATGCGGGTCTGAAAGCTGCATATACCCGTCCACAATGCAACCCAGACCCTGTCTAGTGACAGAACCTAGAAGGCAGAGCTTGGACACACTCCTCCGTCGCCTGGCAACACCTCAGCTTCCTGGTGAAACACACATAGGTGTTTCAATTTCAATTCAACACAATCAAAATGGCTTTAAAAAAAAAGAATGGGACAACATATCCCCAGGCTTTCTTAAGAGTTAAAATGTTGTAAATTGTTTTATTGCCATAATGCCACTTCTCAGGGCATTGAATCGACTGCACTAGTATAGTCCATTTGCGATCAATTCAACACCCTGAGAATAGAAGTGGCATAATGCCACTCAGAGGGCGAAAGAGAGCACAAAATACTCAATATTGAAGGTCAACAAGCACCAATTAGAGTCATGGTCCCTGAAATAGTTGTCCAGGTTCATCGTGGGGCTCCAGTAGCGTTATTCTAGATTCCTCTCTAAGTAAAGAAAGACTTCCTTTGGTTTTCTTCTTTAAAAATATTGTACTTTTATGACCTGCAAGAGATACATTGCTTTCAAGTGTCCTCCAGCCCTCTAATGTTTTCCTATTTTGATCAAAGGTGATGGTAATTAAGCCATGTGGTTTCCTGTTTATTCTTCACCGGTTCCCACTGAACTCACCAGATGATGAGCCTGTTTCTTTTGGCATGGACTGCAAAGAAAAGTCAAATGTTTCAACTCTGTATGACTCCTCTATGCTTCAACTGTGTATGATTTATTTCCTGGTTTGACAGGTTTGAAAAAAGTTTTCGAGTCTTCTGAAAGGTTGCAAAACGTTTGTTGCTTTGTTGAAGCAAAGTCTAAGAGAGCACCAACATGATGATTGCCGCTTGGAAAAAATTCAGTATGACACAAGCATTATTCCTTTGTGACCACATGGCGCAATCTCCAAAAATTCCCAAACTTGGCAGTTGTCATGAATCACCACCAAGCTCTCAGCACAAATGAAATGCTGCATCATCATCAACATGCAGCAATGCATTTCAATGGCTGACATGTTTTTGCTATACTGTAGTGTGATGGTCAAACTTCAGAGTTCAAGTGATTTGATTTTTATGTTGAATAGGTATCACAGGGTGGAAACGACACAGTAAAGTGGAAAAACACTCAAACTGTGTTTGAGCTTTTAATGATAAACAGTCAATGTTTTCATTGTTTTTTTATTTCTGAAAATTATATTTCTATGCCTGATTTGATCTGACAATTCTGCATTTGTTCTAGCATAATCGAAAACAGTTTTTGAAGTAATAGATGGGCCTCCCCTGGGAGGTGCCAAAAGACTTTGGAGGTGACACAGCAGCTTGGTAAAAATAGGGAAAAACATCTTTTTCAACCCTAACTTCTGTTGTGTTAAAGGCAATATAAATTGACTTTTAGTTCTTTTAGTGAGAGTAGACAGAGGCTGGGGTGTGCAGAAAAATATATGCTCCAGAAAGTCCGTTTTTCGGGGAGTAGTGGGGGACTCAACCCTGTCAGAGACGCTTGTACACTTTTAGAAAGAAAAAGAAAAAGAACGAAAATTCTTAATGCATCTCTCAACACATTTTACAGTCTTTGGCACGTTCTGACGTTTTCATCCAGAAGATACTCATTCAAGACATCCATCATTCAACAAAAAAATCCATCCAATTTTCTGTAACACTTATCTTGTTCAGAGTCACACGAAAGCTGGAGCCCACCTTAGCTGACTTTGGGCGAGAGGTGGGGTGATTGCAGTCAATCACAGGGCGCACACACACAACAATTCATTCACATTCACACTGTTACTGTGTGGAAACAGAACCCACGCTTGTTCTACAGAGTCAGCTGAGTGAACTACTACCACTTATTAATCGCATAAAAAAATTATTTGCCTAAATAATTGGTCAGTGTGTTAATCATTTTGTTTGTTTTATCAATACATTGAAAAGTCAAAGTTACATAAGTTTGAAGGGACTTTTATTTGCATATTGGTTGAGAAATTATTACACACACACACACACACACACACACACCACTGGTCAGTTGTTCCGGGACTCAAACTGGAAGCTTTCTGGGAAGTGCTGGCATTCCAGTCGAAATGAAAGCACAATAAACAGACTCATACCATACAATGTCAACTATAAAACTGCAAGCTCATTCAAACAGTGGGACAAGAGCAGTGGAAAAATGAACATACAGTTTGGCAAAAAATATCTACAAGTACAAACTTTCCATAAAGAGCTAGATGCAATGCGACCTATCATGCCTTATTGCAGTCCAAACCAAAAGCCATTTGAGAGTGTTTGTCCAGTCATATTTCTTGACAAACACGTGTTTGAGTGACTCCACTCGCACGTCTGTGAGGAATGTAACAGAGTCATACTGTACCACTAAGACTGCATCAGACAAAGATTAAGTCTCCTGCATCTCAGGCGAAGTGAATGAAAAGTCTTCAAACTCCTCCTGACTGATGGCAGCGATGTGAGGGTTGTCAATGGGCGTGAGGGTGGGCTCTTCCCTCGTAAAGTCTGGGTCAAAATTGTTGACGTCCTGTGGTGTTTTCTGTGAGGGACATCAAGTCGAGGTGACATTATTGTGATTAAAATGACTCGGATGATGTTTATGTGACGTACTATTTTGGGCTTGAACGGTGGCTCGATCTCTCTGCGATTGAGCTTCTCCCAGTTGATGTTCCTGAAAAAGGCATGGCTGGTCACAGCATTTTCTCCGCCCTCTGTTGCCACACAACCAAGGCGCCGGTTTGGGTTTTTGGTCAGCAACTGTGGATGCACAAAAATGAGAGATCTTGCTAACCACAAAAACGCTCTAAAAGAAAATCAAAGCAACATTGTGAAGTTCAATGAAAATATCTGTTGCACTAGACTCCATCGACACTACTCACAAAAAGTTAGGGATATCCAGCTTTCAGGTGAAAATACAGGACAAACCTAAAATGAGAATGAGACCAGGATAGCACCTGAGAGCACCTCAGCACTGTGAGGCTTCAAACAGGATGTTATCAGAGGGAAGCGGCGACTGAGCTTAGAGTGTCACCAGTAAGTTGCAATAGAAATACAGAGACTGGAAGAAAATGTAAAATAAATAAATAAATAAATAAAAAATCACCTCTTGTGAATTTTGCCATTTAGCTCCTTGGTACAGAAGTGAATTGTACAAAATGTTGCACATGTGCATCCAACAATTTAGAGAAAGTCAAATTAGGTTGACCTGTAAAGGTTATGGTCTGTTTTAGGTGCATCCTGAAGTTTCACCCGAAAGTCAAATATCCCTACCTTCAAATGAGTCGTGTATATAAGATGATCGCACCATGATTTGAAGTCATGTACAAACTGGAGCCCATCCAAAATGTCAGTATGTATGTCCTGACCTCCTCCTTTACAAAAACACACCCTTATTTGTTTCTGGCACATCCTGCAATGAAGTAGCTGGGTAAAGGTCAACGTAGTACAAGAGACCTGCTGGTGTTGTACACAATGAAACAATAAAAAGCGAAAATGACTTGATGAAAGAGGATGTTGCAACAAATAAAAGACAACTTTGCTTTGACTTTCCTTCAACTTTTAAAAGGTAACATGCACATCTTAAGGCTGGCAATGGCATTTAGACAAAGCCAACAAAACTAATGAGCCTTCGTCTCCAAAGTGACAGTAGCCAGATTAGACAGACGCTGCTGGAAAGATTGATAGGGCTACTTTATATCAGCTACAGGCGTCAGTACCACTCTGTGCTTCGTATGCAGGGAAGGTTTGTCAAAAAATAAAGAGGAAAATGGAGGTATGGCATGCTCTTAAAAAATACCAAGCACTGTCATGCATGCTAAACAGGTAACCAAATTCATAGGAATCTCTCTCAGAATCTTATGACACCATTTATCCACTTCATAGTTGCTTCTCCTCACGTCCTTTGACCTCACACCTCTGAGGCGGCCCGTGTGCCACAAACTAGTACAGCAGATCCCAGATCCCTTGGGGGTTACAATCTGGGACCACCAGCAAATGGGGAAAATCCCTGAGTAATGATACGCCCATCATTATGTCTATTTTTATGTCCATTACCCCCACCTTGCTGCACGTGTTGAGGCCTGATGGACCGCCGAAGCTAGTGCTTCCATAGCCAAACAAACTTTTGCATCCGACAGCACACAACTATTATGGTGCATTGAAGGACCACCGAACAACGTGCGAAATCTCAATGCTTGATGAAAAACATTATCAGTGAAGTATGAAGACAAACATGTAAACATTGTGTGTTTGCTAACAGTACATGTATGGTGTACATTTTACCTGTATTATCACATATATACACTTTTTAAAAATTATTTTTGGAGAATAAAATACAAATTAAATTATTTCTGACCTAAAATCTGCAAACGTGCAGGGCCATGAATGCAAATGCGTAGGAACCCACTGCACAACAGAAAACTGTACTACTCTGAATGAGACAAGCAAATAAATAGCTAGAATAGAGGAGGACTTCTACTTCTTTACAAGTCCTCAGTAAGGAGACAAGTTTTATTCAAGAGAGACTGAGGTCAGCAAAAAAACAAGAGTGCTGCAGCAAAGCGAGACTGTGGAGTACCATGTATAAGTCGCTACTTTTTTCTTAAACTTTGAACCCTGCGGCTTGTACAGCGGTGCGGCTCATTTATGGCCATGCTCTCATCTCGTGACATCTCCTTTACCGCAGAACTACTACTAATCGTTCAAATACTGTGCCACACGAGAGTCAGTGAGGAAACGGGCGGTCTTTCTTTGGCAGGAGCCAATCTTGAGGGAACTCACAACGAGCTAATCAACACCTTCGGAAATCGCAGGAGGTCATTACTCAATATAACAGTCTGACTCGCGGTGTCATCTTAGAAAGGATGCTAAACTCATCACACAGCAACTTAAGACTCAAAAGGTCACTAAGAAATATACAAAACAACTACCAATATTAGGTGTATTAGAGTAGTAGGGCTTAGAATAAAAAAACAACAACTATTTTAACGGTTTTCCATCATGCATTTCTTCTCAGCAAAGCATTTCACTGGCCATGGCTGCCAGGGCGGGCACTGCAATGATTCATTCAGCTGCCTCTGTCCACCAGAGGGAGCCAGAGAGAGCTTGTCCAATAAGACACCAGTAGTTGTTTATGTCATCTATATGGTATTGGCTGACCAGGTACTAGAAATTGTACCTAATACTACCTGCTTTTGTCAATAGTAAGTGGAACTGAGTACGCGCCAGTAAATGGAAAATGTATACCTTAAGTTGTGCCAGGGGATGAGTGTTGAAGATTTAAGTGTCAACCTGTAGAAATATAATGTTGATGGTTGAACACTCATTATCAACATGCTCAGACTTGAACTGTATTTGCCCAATAGAGAGTCAAGCTAGTCTCGTTACGAAATCACCAAGAGCCATCACAAAAATGTGTTTATAAAACACACCAGTGTGGTCCATTGAGAGGAAATAAAAGTTGCACAGACCAGCTGGAATCGGTCAGTTCATGTTAAGACCTCACATGTGATGACAAAGCCTTCTCTACTGAACTCTCCTTGGCAACTTGTCACAAGTTTAATCTCCACCAAACATTCCATATAAGCTTTACTACATGGATCTAACCGCTAGTTCCAAATCCTTTACCAGTATATACACAGGTCATTGTTTATACACTATCTTCATGCCAAGTGTGTTCATTTAACAAGCCTTTGTCAATATTGGCTGTACTCTTTATAGATCCAATAGCACAATCGCAACCCTGTGAGCCTGCTCTTGGGAACACGGAGAACCTTGCAGTGGATCAACTCGCATTATAAATAGAGCAGCACGTTCGAAATCCACTCACACTTACAGGACTTTTTACGTAACATGGGACACAAATGAGCTTGGCACAGTGCTTCCTAAAGCATGTTAGAGTAACAGCAAGTGTAAGGGGAGGGTGCAGAGCAGCGCAATGGAAGGAGGTTGTTGTATTTATAGCCAGTTAGCTGAGACCGGGCAGTGGACCATGACTTAATATAGTTATGTAAGAGCCAAAGGGGCCAAACAGCTGGCTGGCAGAGCTCTTGTAAGCCCGCCCGTGACTCTACAGCCCCCAATGTCAGGTAGTGTTAAGTGGTGACAGAAGAAATGGACCAAATAAAAGCAGAACAAAGCCCATTCCAACAGGCACTGTTCAGAAATGTGGTAAATTGATTCTTTATGTTAATGATCACAGCTTAATGTCTTCTTCTGTGCGATGCAGGACACAGATCAAGTGAGAAATTGATTTCCTCTATCATTAGTTCAGCTTGAACAGATATTCCCTCCGCAGTCTGACAGATACAATCAGAGGAGAGTAAATGCCTGCCAAGGACAGAAAGTGACTCATCCAAAATTTCAGTCAATGTGCCTTTTTAAGAGAGTAAACAGTAAATAAAGAAGGCAGACTCACAGCTTTTAGTATACTGACGGACTCCACGCTCAGCCAGGGTGAATAAGAAATCTCTTCCTTGAGGATTGCCTCGAAGAGGTCGTCTTCATTTTCGGCCTCAAAGGGCGCGTGGCCCTGCAGCATCTCGTACAACAGCACACCGAGTGCCCACCAATCAACAGAGGGTCCATAGAGCATCTCCTGGAGGATCTGTGAAAACATAACAACATTAATGATTACAGCCCAGGGAGCCTTCAAGGAAATTACATGATGTCCAGTTGACGGATGTTTTCAATCAGTATGTTCCTTTAAGGACCAAGGAGCCTCCACCGTTTATAAATGATCATAAATGACTTAACACAGTGATTATGGTACTTGAAATGATGCTCATTATATTTCAAAGATGACATCGTTGCCAGGTGGCCTAGTGGTTAGGATGTTGGCCACACAGTCAGGAGATCGAGAAGACCTTGGTTTGATTCTTTGTGGAGTTTGCATGTTCTCCCCGTGCGTGCGTGGGTTTTCTCCGGGTAGTCTGGTGTCCTCCCACATTCCAAAAACATGCATGTTAGGTTAATTGGAGACTCTAAATTGTCCATAGATATGAATGTGAGTCTATATGTGCCCTGCGATTGGCTGGCGACCAGTCCAGGGTGGACCCAGAGTCAGCTGGGATAGGCTCCAGCATACCCCCGCGCTCCAATGAGGATTAAGCGGTGTACAAAACGGATGGATGGACATCTTTGCCATTGCAATGTACAAAAATGTCTTCATTTGTTCTGTCATTTGTTATGTAATTGCTTTGTATGATATGCAACTCAGTGGAAAGGTATACAGTAGATCCCCACTTTTCACGACGGTTTCATTCCAAGACCACCCAAAAGAAAATACTGAGTAATTGATACAGCCATAAAAACACATTTTTTGGACACACAACTCGCTCCCCCACCCACAAACCCTCCTGCTAGCTTGATGATGTTTTCCTCTGATTTCCGATCAAATCAACATTTGCAATAATAGTGACTTTTGTAATTATTAGATTAGATTCAGCTTCTCTCTTCAGTTGCCATTGTTCACGTGCGATACAATCCAGGTTTCAACTCAAAATATGCCTCACACACTTAAACACATTTCAAGTAAAAATGTATAGGTACCGGTACTGACCACCATGAATGATAATGTAAGATGAACAGAGGAACTAATCAAATCAGAGTCACGGTGTAGCTTTTAGCCTGGCCGTCAGGCTAGCCATAGAGGCTAAGCAGGGAAGACATTTCTCCAAGCCAAACAAACTCACAGCACATGACTGATGCATTGAAGGACCACTGAACAACGTGCTAAATCTCAACGGTTGATAAAAAACAATCAGCATAAAGACATAAACATGTAAAAATTGTGGCCTTGTAATGTGGTCCATGTAAACTGTACCTCTATCATCACGTATTTCTACATGATTACCAACTGATGTTGAATGGGATTTGTTTTCTGTGGAAAAAAGAGCCTACTTTACTATTTTTTTTTTTTTTTAATCACAAATGCGCTAGTTTGCGGGGCCATGAATGCTGAATCACAAATGTGCTGGGATCCACTGTATTTCAATCTTAGCAAATGGTAGTTTTACAGTTGGTGCTTGTCTATTTACATTTTGTGCAGGTCTATCATATCCTTGGTAGTGATGTGTGGCTCAATACTGAAATATCAATAGCAGATCTTTATGCTCTAAAATCCATTCTCAAATCAAAATATCGATACTCTGATAAGTCAGTCATTTGGGGTAATGGATATCATTAACAGGAACACAGTGGAAAGTAACTAATTGATTGAGAGCTTGTCTAAATGATATGAAGTTGGTGGTAATCGTAATATTTATTTCGCCTGGGCAAGTGCGTGATGCGTAAGCACAGCGGCACACTGCTAAGCCTGTCAGTCTCAACACCATTTTCACATAGTTTATGTGATTTTGTACTCTGTGTTTTTCTGCTGTATTATATAAAAATTATTCAATATAATTGGGTGTATTTGCACAAAGTATCGGTATCGCCAATTTTTTGCATTGCATCGTCCCAATTAACTCATCTCACCTGATAATTCCCGTCTATTGTCTGTAAACAGTCTGCATATCAATCAACATTTTTGAGAATGTAGGGAGAAACTAACATTGCACTAGGCATCAGACTAAATTATCTTGATCAACTATCGGGAAAATTAATGATAAATGAATCTATTCATTATTATTTTTTAGAATTTGTTTTTTAAAGGGAGAAACTCTCTGAATGCCCTGAACACCTGTTTAAATACTGAGTATTATAAAGCTGCACAAAGGACTTGCTAACTTCCCATGTTGTTGTTCTTTAGAACATAAACTAGTTTGACCGAATCAACAGCGCCTCCAAATGGAGTGCAGCCAAGTAGTGCATATCATCAACATAATACATAATTCATTATTATGTCCATCCTTTGTCTGCACATCTTACGGAATAGTTTGAGATTGAGTCCATCAGGCTGTCTGACAGCCCATAATACATGCCGAGACCACGCAACACGCTAAAAAAATGTTTTAAAACATTTTACTACTTCGACCACTCTTTCATTCTAATACATTTTTGATATTTTAGGCACCCCTAAAATGGCATAAAGACCATTTTAATTCCTCCTTATGAGAACAAAACATGAAGGTGAACTCCAGCATTGTTTAACAGTTGACCTGAAAGGCCTGCTGTCTTCCAGTGCGTCATGAGGGAGTCTGTCTGTGCTAAGAGGAAAAGGGTGGAGTCTTGGACATGCATCATATGAAATCACAAGTATTAGAAGAAACAAAACTGCCTATTCAGTACAGTCTGAACTGACCTCAGGGGCAATGTAGTCAGGGGTGCCACAGAAAGTTCTGGCTCCGATGGCATCAAAGATGCCTTCTTTGCACATGCCAAAGTCTGCCAGCTTGCAGTGGCCGTCCTTGTCGAGGAGAACATTGTCTAGCTTGAGATCCCTAGAAGGCAACACAAACAAACGGAGAAGCTGAAAATGACATATTTGCTTTGAGACACTATCATTCTGTTGCTGTAGACTGGTCAATATGTGGCTGCAGGCTCATTACTGATGAAAATTCAACAGATGCCAGGAACCTGTCAAATCTGTTGGGGGAAGAGGAAAGAAAGACTCTATGTGAACCACTAATGCATGCCTGCCTGACCATCATGTGAGATCAGGTTAAATCATTCAGATGAAAGAGAAAGCACCACTCTGTACAGTAATCTCTGACAAACTACACTGGCAATACTCTATCATCACAGCTAGCTAACTTCCTGACATGTAGCTCATGACAGCGGCGAACAGTGAAATAATGTTAATGCCTAATTATTTGAGATTAAACCCTTTGTGTTAGCCATTGGCACATGAGCTCTAATCGGTGATCAAGTGACCTGACGTTGGACCGAGGTCACTTTACAAAGATGGACTCGAGGGAGGTTAAAAATGTGTTGTGCAGGCCCCACTTAGAAGATGAGCAGCAGTCAGCAACAAACAGTATAGTTAAGACCCAAATTATTCACACTGAGGGAAATATTATTTATTGAATAGACATTTTTGTAGCTAGAAATACTACAAGAAAGTAACAAAAGATTGCATGATAGTGTATATATTTACTAGTTTCATACTTTTTACATTTTGACAAAACCTTTTCAATAACTTCATATCCACAGGTCTAAATGTTAGATTGATTACAATTCCTTATGCTGAATGTTATCAGGTCCTTTAGAATGGTGTACAGTAGAAGATTGTTTTCCCTCAAAAGTGTTCAATAACATCAAGGATATAAATAAATTAAAAACTGCATTAGTATTATAGTCATGTTGCAATACTTTAGTTACAGGGAAGCCACTAAATACTAGGGATTACCATATCAGACCCGGCCAGGGACAATTCGCCCTTATGGACTGCGGTTTTCATTCATTGGGCACCTTGTGTGTGTGCATGAGCATGCCGTCCCTAAGATGTCATGTCTCATTTCCCATACTGTAAATATTTCAAGTGTCTGCCTAAAAGTGCACAGAAAGCCGAGGCATTCGGCATGGAAGCGGAAAGCTAGGCAACAACAGACATGCGGACGGCGTCCTGCTTCTGCTGCCTGGCCTTGTGCACATCAGCCGAGGTGCCCCGCCAGTCAGCGATATGCGGAGGTGAGCTTGGATGCTTGGCGGGCCGTTCCGGCGGATCTCCCCAGCTACGGTGCTCGCACCCCCCCTCGCCTCGTGGCCCCAGTATAGTACAATATACTGACCTACATTGGGTTTTGTAAAGCATTTTTAAAGTGGCCCCACACATCCTTCATTTTTTTTGTATGATATGTCAATATGGGCCGCACGGTGGTCTAGTGGTTAGCATGTTGGCCAACGCAGGAACAGCCTGAGATCGGGAAGACCTGGGTTCGATTCTCCCTTGGGCATTTCTGTGTGGAGTTTGCATGTTCTGCCCATGTGCGCGTGGGTTTTCTCCGGGTACTCCGGCTTCCTCCCACATTCCCAAAAAACATGCATGTTAGGTTAATTGGTGACTCGAAATTGTCTAAATCTAATTTGTCCATAGGTATGAATGTGAGGGTGAATGGTTATTTGTCTATATGTGCCCTGCGATTGGCTGGTGACCAGGGTGTACCCCGCCTGTCGCTCGAAGTCAGCTGGGATAGGCTCCAGCATGCCCCCGCGACCCTAATGAGGATGAAGCAGTATAGAAAATGGATGGATATGTCAATATTTTTCTTTATTATTTGAGAATTTTATTTATTGGAGAATTACCTGCCAGTAGATTGCAATTGTATTTTCATGCTTTAAATTGCATTAAAACACAAAAGTTATTTTGTTCCCTTACTGTACCGAGGTACATACCGAAGCATGAGACCTGAAAACATCTCTCAGTATTATTCAGTGCAATTTCACATAACATACAACCACAACATTAAACTTTACTTTTAAACAGTAGTATTTTCTACATAGCACCAGATAAGAACAGAAACCATTTAAGGATAACTGTCATATAGAACAGGTAAATAACTTATTTTATTTAAAAAAAAACTCTGTATCACATTATTTAAATGACACATCTTTATTACATGTGCAAATCTACTC
The DNA here is from genome assembly GCF_027744805.1 of Dunckerocampus dactyliophorus. Classification (NCBI taxonomy): domain Eukaryota; kingdom Metazoa; phylum Chordata; class Actinopteri; order Syngnathiformes; family Syngnathidae; genus Dunckerocampus; species Dunckerocampus dactyliophorus. The sequence goes on from NC_072831.1 coordinate 11,542,890, forward strand.
ACGAGTGGCTAAGCCTGTCGTGGGTTTTGACTTTGTGGATTATTTTGAGTCTTTGTATTGATTTCTATTACAAAAGGCGGCGGTTATCATTACTGGCGAAGGACGATCACGTTACAGTTTTCTGTGACTGTTTCATCAGCCCACCCACCCTTCTTAAACAGTACTTACCCACAAAACAAACCACAAAGCTGTGCATTCTCTATTATGTGTCTGTTAGATGTCAAAGGCTGAGTAGATTTATTTTATTAGTTATCTACTTCATTTTAAGCTTTAGTCCCCATGCATTATACAATGGTTATACTATGTGTTAGTAATGTTAAAATGGGACATAAAATGTCTATACAGTTAATAAAGTGTTTCCAAGGGCTTGTGAAGTTAGGTGTGGAACAAATTAATTTAAATCATTTCTTATGGGAAAATTTGAGTCAAGCAACGTCACGTTGACTTTGGAGGTTCAGCTATACAACATTTTCAACCTGCTGGGTAGTTCAAATTCCAAAACAGTGCGACTAAGAATATATACCACAAAAATTGGGGAATTCTTTTGCCCTCAGACTGTAATTAGAAGAGACTTGTGAACAAATGATATTACTTACTTACAAATGTTGAAACAAAGTAATGCCCATTCATACTTGACAGAGACATTTTTGAGAGCTGCACCTTTTGAAAAGTTCACACTTGAAACCACTTTTACACAACATTAGACACCTAAGGAGACAGCATTGCCCTAATCTTATCCTAGCCTGATGTGTGTATGTGTTATTTCAATTGCAGCATGCAACCTGCATGTGTCCTCTGCAGACAACAGATACGCAATAATGTGGTGCTCTTCAGGCTGACACAGGACAAACGGTCCTGCTAAATATAACTGCGGTTTTACTGTTAGCCCACATAATGACCCTTGTCATCATGCACTGGCATGAAGTCAGCACTGCTAACCTCCTGACTTTTACAAAACAGAAACATTCAAACATCAATATCCAAATTTGGATCAATATACACTGCTCAAAAAAATTCAAGGAACACTTCGAAAACACATCAGATCTAAACTGGGGGAAAAATGATCTTGAATATCTTTCCTGATAATAAGTGGGTGATGTATTAGTAACAAAATGATGCCACATAATTTGATAGAAATGAAAATGATCACCCTACAGAGGGGGGAAATCAAAGACACCCCTAAAAATGAAAGTGAAAAAATGATGCAGCAGACTGGTCCATTTGGCTAAAATGTCATTGTAGCAACTCAAAATGATGCTCAATAGTTTGTGTGGCCCCCACGTGCTTGTACGCATGCCTGACAACGTCGGGGCATGCTCCTAATGACACTATGGATGGTGTCTGGGGGATCTCCTCCCATGCGTACAAGCACGTGGGGGCCACACAAACTACTGAGAATCATCTTGAGTTGCTACAATGACATTTTAGCAAAATGGACCAGTCTGCTGCATCATTTTTTCACTTTCATTTTTGGGGTGTCTTTGATTTCCCCCCTCTATAGGGTGATCATTTTCATTTCTATCAAATTATGTGGCATCATTTTGTTACTAATACATCAACCACTTATTATCAGGAAAGATATTCAAGATCATTTCCCCCCCAGTTTAGATCTGATGTGTTTTTGAAGTGTTACTTTAATTTTTTTGAGCAGTATATTTAATACTTTGAACTGAATTCTTCTACAGAAACTCTCCACATGAACAACTTTGAAAACATGCGATCGTCTTGTAGAGTGGATTACTGTGCTGTTATATTTAGGACAACCCGTATGACCTACTGTAAGTATGTTCACAGAGAAAAATACAGTGTTTATGACACTGATATTTAGGTGTTAAGCTGAAACATGCGGTTTGGAATACATAGTAAGAACATATGCTGTACAGTGTCGGAGGATGCTGAGGGCAAACTCACTATGGCCCTTGTATGTTAGTTAACATGAAAAAATGTGCCAAAGAATTATATTTAACCAAAAAAAAGGATGCTCAACAATGTATTTTGTGGCGATGAAATAAAATACTGTAGATAGAACTTGAGA